>NC_051398.1:41659225-41664225 GCF_015228065.2 Penaeus monodon
CTCTCTCTCTCTCTCTCTCATTCTCCCCCCTCATCGGAGAGGGAGGCGGGTCTAAAGGGTAATGATTTGCAAAAACATCTTTACTGAATGATAAACAGTTTGTGGAGTCTGCGGTGCTTACTGCCATGTTTCGATTTGTTGATGTTACGTGGATTGTCAAAGTGTCAAAATTCCTATCTATATATCTGTCTGTCTTTTTATTTATATATCTATACCTCTCTGTATCAATCTATTTATATCTTCTATTCACCTATTCATCTATATATCTATCTATCGCTATCTATCTCTATGTCCCTCCTTGTCTCCTGTCTCTCTCTCTCTCTCTCTCTCTCTCTCTCTCTCTCCTCTCTCTCTCTCTCTCTCTCCTCTCTCTCTCTCTCTCTCTCTCTCTCTCTCTCCCTCTCTTTCTCTGTCTCTCTGTCTCTTCGTCTCTCTGTCTCTCTGTCTCTGTCTCTCTGTCTCTCTCTGTCTCTCTCTGTCTCTCTCTGCCTCTCTCTCTCTCTCTCTCTCTCTCTCTCTTTTCCGTATATATATATATATATATATATATATATATATATATATATATATATATATATATATATATATATATATATATATATATATATATATATATATATATATATATATATATATATATGTGTGTGTGTGTGTGTGTGTGTTGTGTTGTGTTGTTTGTGTGTTGTGTATGTGTGTGTGTGTGTGTTGTGTTGTGTGTGTGTTGTGTGTGTGTGTGTGTGTGTGTGTGTGTGTGTGTGGTGTGTGTTGTGTGTGTGTGTGTGTGTATGTGTGTGTGTGTGTGTGATTGAGTGTGTGTTCACACAGACAGATATATATTTATCTATATATTCATTTACATACATGTGTGTGAAAGTATGCCCATTGGTGATTACACCTTTTCCTTCTTTTGAATCATCCTCGCTTCTTCTCTCCCTCCTGTCTTTCTCCCCTTCTCTATTCTTATTCTTTTTCTTCTTCTATTTCTTTTTCTTAGACTTCTTCTTCTTCTTCTTCTTCTTCTTCTTCTTCTTCATCTTCTTCCTTCTCCTTCTAGTCCTCCTCCCCCTCCTCCCCCTCACGTTTCCTCTCCCCCTCCTCCTCCTCCTCCTCCTCCTCCTCCTCCTCCTCCTCCTCCTCCCCCTCCTCCTCCTCTTCCTCCTCCCCTTCCTCCTCCCCCTCCCCTTCCCTCTCCTCCTCCTCCTCCTCCTCATCCTCATCCTCCTCCTCCTCCTCCTCCTCCTCCTCCTCCTCCTCCTCCCTCTCTCTCCCCACCCTCTCCTCCCCTTCCTCCTCCCCCTCCCTTCCCCTCTCCTCCTCCTCCTCCTCCTCCTCCTCCTCCTCCTCCTCCTCCTCCTCCTCCTTCTCTCCTCTTCCGCCATTCCTCTCCGTGTCCTGGTTTGTTGCGCTGCCTCTCTCCCGGATGATACAAAGAAAGCTAACATTCCTCTCCCTTTCCTTTTAAATTTTTTATTTTTGTTTTTGATACTAGGAAATCTTTGCTGATTTTCCTAACAGGGGTTTTTGTGCAAACCACACACACACATACATACATACATACATACATAATACATACACATTATAAAACCCCAAAACGCATACACCACACACACACACACACACACACACCACACACACCACACACACACCTATATAATATATATTTTATATATATATATATATATATATATATATATTATTATATATATATATTATCACCACCACACATATATTTTAATATTTTAAAATATAATATAATATTATATATAATTATATTTATATTATCCATATTATATTTATATTAATATTTTATATTTTATTTATATATGTGTGTGTGTTGTTGGTATATATTATACATTATATATCATATATATATTATTTTATTTTAAAAATAATATTATATAATTAATATTTTATATAAAATTTTTATTATATATTATATTATATATGCATTTTATATATTATTATATATAATATATAATATATTTTTTATATTTTAATATATTACATATTTTAAAATTCATAAGATAATAGATAATAAAAGATAATACATAGATCATAATGTGTGTGTGTGGTGTGTGTGTGTACTGATAGTAGATAATAAAATTAGATAAATTATTATATAATATATATATATTTTATATATATATTATAATAATAATATATATTGTGGGTGTGTGTGTGTGGTGTTTTGGGTTTGTGGGGTGTGGTGTGTGGGTGGGGGGTGTGTGGTGGTGGTATATTTTAAAATTATTATTTATATATTTATATATATATATATTATTATTTATAATATAATTTGTGTGTTGTGTGTGTGTGTGTTTATTATGTATTAGGGACCATTGTGTATAGATGATAATATATAATAGAAGTAGATAGATGATAGATAGATAATAATGACAGATAATGATAGATAGAGATATATATAGATATATACATACCCGTGGGTGGGTGAGTGAGTGAGTAAGTGAGTGAATGAGTAAATGAGTGAATGAGTGTGTTTGCGTGTGAGTGAGTGAATCATTTTATGCCTAAAAAACCTACCATGTGGTTATATGAGCATGTGAGTCACACCCCTCTAAATTTCCGCCCTACGCCCAACCCCCCTTACGGGAAAAAACGCCCCCCTGCTTTGTTTGCGGTCGTCTAGTCGTCCTGATGGTCAGTCCTCGTGAGTACGCACATGAATTCACTTATTAGAAGTCGTGTTTGACGTCACGTCTGGACAACAACTTTCGACTCATGCTGACGTCAGCGGGGGAAGTACGTCACCAAAGATACTGTTTTTTGACATCTTATTTGATTTGTAATTTTTTTTATGATTAAAAAAATGGGTACGAAAAAGGTTTAAAAAAAAATGTAGGTATAGATGAAGTTATAGATTATATTTTCATATGCATGCGTACGTATCTATATATGTAAAAGCCTATGTAAATATAAACACGCACATGTACTTTCACTCACGCACACAAGGAATGAAATGCGCGCGCAAAACAAAAACCCCAACACCACACACACACACAAAACACACACACAAACACACAACTCGCTACACACAAGCAAAATACATATCTAGCAACGACAGACAAAAAAGACGGCAGACAGACAAAAAAAACAGATAACAAACGATAGAGGAAAGGAGAAAACAACAGACGACCACATACAAGCCACCGGGAGAGTTTGGGGGGGGGGGGGGTCAGGTTCTTTCTCCCCTTAATGCAAAATCAGTTTTATCTCATTACTCTAAGCTTCATTTGCAATATCCGCCATTAATATGATGAGTTGATTACGTCTGCAACTAAGGTGTCACGTACCAATGCTTTGTTGTTGTTGTTGTTTTTGTTTTTGCTTTTTTTCTTGTTTAATGTTTTTCTTTCGCTGCTTCCTCTTCCTTGCTTCTGTTTTTAAGAGAGAGAGAAAAAAGATGATCGATTAAGAAAAAAAGAAGCAAAGGAGAAAGAATAAAAGATATAAATATGATTTAAAAACAAACAAACAAAAAACCATAGAGAGGGCGTTTACATATTGCATATATATAATATATATATAATATTTATTATATATATATATTATATTTATTATATAAAATTATATATATATATATTACCCGTATGTAATATATTTATATATATATATATTCTTAATATTATTTATATATTTATATATATACGTTATTATTATAAAATTATTAATTTTTTTATATATTTAACTATATTTTTATATTGTGTGGGGGTGGGTGTGTGTGTGTGGTGTGGTTGTGTGTGTGTGTGTGTTGTGTGTGTGTGTGTGTGGTGTGTTGAAAATTAAAATTTTTTTTTTTTATTATTTATTATATATTATATAATTTTATTTACCACACACCACCCACACCCCCCACCACACCACAAAACACCCCCCACCCACCCACACCCATATATTTTTTATTTATATTATTATTTTTATTATTTATTTTTATATTGTGTGTTGTGTGGTGTGTGGGGGTGTTGTGTGTGTGGGGGTGTGTGTGTGTGTGTTGTTGTTGTTGTGTTTAATATTATATTTTTATATAATATTTTATTATTTTTTTTTTTTATTCTATTTTTATTATTATTATTAATTTAAAAATATTTTTAATTTTTTTTCCCCCCCCCCCCCACCCACCCCCACCCACCACCACCCCCCACCCACCGTTATTTTTATATTTAAATTTTATTATTATATTATTAAAATTATTTTTGTGTGTGTGTGTGTGTGGTGTTGGTGTGTGTGTGGTGTGTTGTGTGTGTTGTGTGTGTGTGGTGTGTGTGTGTGTGTGTGTGTGGTGTGTGTGTGATGCATGTTTATTTTTTATTTTTTTTTTTATTATTATATATAAAATATTTATATTAATATAATATTATAATCTATATATATTATATTTATCTGTGTTGTGGTGTTTGTGTGGTTGTGTGTGTTGTGTTGTGTGTTTGTGTGTCATGTGTTGTGTGGTGTGTGTGTTTGTGTGTATATATTTTAATTAAATTTTATATATATATATCTTTATTTCTTTTATTATTATATTTTTATTTTTAAAATTTTTATTATATATTATTTAATTTATTTTGTGTGTTTTTAATTATATTAAAATATATCTATATTATTTTTTTTTATTCCTTTTTTATATCTTTCTATTATTATATATTTTAAAAATTTATTATATATTATTATTATGTGTATTATTTTTATATATATATATATTATTGTGGTGTGTGTTGTTTTGTGTGTGTGTGTGGGTGTGTGTGTGTGTGGGTGGTGGAGTTGTGTTGGTGTTATTTATTTTGTTTTTATATTTTTTTTTTTTTTTTTTTTTTTTTTTATTTGCCCCGTATTTAGTTATTATTTATATTTATTATTAATATTATATTTTCTATATTATTATATTTATTTTTATTTTATATACTTTTATATTTATTTTTTATTTGCTTATAAATTTGTGTTATTATATATATTATTATTATTTTATATATTTTTATTTTTTATATATA
>NC_051398.1:41671725-41676725 GCF_015228065.2 Penaeus monodon
TAAACATTGGTCGGCATGGAAGCCATAAAAAAACACACGCATTCTCTCGAATCACTTAACACGCGCTTATGAAATCATTCTCGCATATTTTTTTATTGTTATCATAATTATTATTGTCTTTCCCCTCATCCCCCTCTTTCTTTTTATTTTATTTTTTGTCGGTAGTGCGGGACGGCGTCCTTAATAAGATAAAATAGCGAAGGCGAGAGAGAGAGAAAAGGTTTTATGGGCCTTTAAGAAATATTTAACGACGCTGTGTATAGTTTCGAGGTGTGAAAGAATGGGGAAGGAGGAGGAGGAGGAGGAGGAGGAGGAGGAGGAGGAGGAGGAGGAGGAGGAGGAGGAGGAGGAGGAGGAGGAGGAGGAGAAGGACGAGGAGGAGAAGGACGAGGAGGAGAAGGAGGAGAAGGAGGAGAAGGACGAGGAGGAGGAGGAGGAGGAGAAGAACGAGGAGGAAAAGGACGAGGAGGACGAGGAAGAGGAGGAGGAGGAGGAGGAGGAGGAGATGAACAAAGCGGACAAAGGACATAACATAGGAGAACGGAGAGAAGGTGAGCAAAGGACAGACAACAAAAAGACTCCAGAAGAGAGATAAGAAAGGAGAGAAATAAGGAGACGGGGATAAAAAGAAAAAACGCCGATAAGCGAATGAGGTCAGTATGGAAGGAAACGACAAAAGAATGAAAGATTAAGATGGGGAAAAATACGCGAATGCACGACAACAACGTGAGATCCTACTCGATTGTGGGGAAAAAATAAGAAATGAAGAAATTTAGGTCATAAAAAATGTTAATCCCTTAAAAGAGGCATATAATACGAAGTGACGTTCGAGAAGATAATGATGTATTTCTAATTTTCCCTCTCCCTCTTCTCCTTTTTATTATTAGTCTATTTCTTGTTGTTGTTGTTCTTCTTCTTCTCCCTCTTCTTCTTCTTCTTCTATTTCTTCGTCTTCTTCTTCTTCCCCTACTCCCTCTTCTTCTTCTTTTCTTTCTTGTTCTTCTTCTTCTTCCTTTTCTTCTTTTGCTATTTCTTCTTCTTCTTCTTCTTCTTCTTCTTCTTCTTCCTCTTCCTCTTCCTCTTCTTCTATTTATTATTATTATTATTATTATTATTATTATTATTATTATTATTATTATTATTATTTTATTATTATTATTATTATTATTATTATTATTATTATTATTATTCCTCTTTTTCTTCTTCTTCTTCTTTTTCATCGTATTGTTTTTTTCCTCTTTTTCTCCTTCCTCTTACTCCTCCTCCTACTCCTCCTCTACCTCCTCCTCTGCCTGTGTGGTGCAGCGGCAGCGATCTCGTCATGCAATGTTGCTGACCTGCGTTCGATTCCCTCGCCGCCAGTGGATGGCAACCCCGGCCTTTCCTTGCACACAGCGGGTCATTTAGAAGCAAAATGTCACACCAATAATATCTATTGTAACAAAAAAGCTAAATTATTATTATGATTATGATTATGATTATGATTATGGTTATGGTTATGGTTATGGTTGTTAGTATTATTGTTGTTATTATTATCATCATTATTATTATCATTATTATCATTATTATTACTATTTTTATTATCATTATTATTATTATTAATTATTCTTATCCTCTTCTTCCACCTTATACTCTTAACCCTCCTCTCTCTCTCTCTCTCTCTCTCTCTCTCTCTCTCTCTCTCTCTCTCTCTCTCTCTCTCTCTCTCTCTTCTCTCTCTCTCTCTCTCTTTCTCTCTCTCTCTCTTCTTTCTCTTTCTCTCTCTCTCTCTCTCTCTCTCTCTCTCTCTCTCTCTCTCTCTCTCTCTCTCTCTCTCTCACACACACACACACACACACACACACACACATACACACACACACACACAGACACACACACACACACACACACACACACACACACACACACACACACACACACACACACACCACACACACACACACACACACACACACACACACACACACACACACACACACACACACACACACACACACCATAACAGCAGGAGCTATAAACAACAACAATAAAAATCTGTGTCGGATAGGGTGTTAAGCCCAAGAAATAGAGAGGGAAGGGGGGGTCAGAGGAAAGAGGAGGGGGGAGGGAGAGGGGGTAGAGTGGGGGGAAGGGGGGTCAGAGGAAAGAGGAGGGGGGAGGGAGAGGGGGTAGAGTGGGGGGAAGGAGGGGGTCAGAGGAAAGAGGAGGGGGAGGGAGAGTGGGGGAGTGCGAGTTGAAGGAACTGGAGGCAGGAGGAGGGATGTAGTGTGGGGGGAGGGGGGAGGGGGTTGAAGACGGGTCGGAGACGAATGGACGAAAGGGGGAGGGGGGAGGAGAGGTAGGGGGCAGAGGGGGATAGGGTAAAGAGGGACCTATGAAGGTGGGGGTTGGGGGTGGGGGGGAGAATGAAGCAGCAATGGGGGAGGTTCCGCTCTGGCCTCCGTTTTATTGGCTGTTATGTGAGGAGGAGATGTATGCTGTCTTCGCCATGTTTTTTTATAAGGGGGAGGGGGGAGGGGGTCACTTTCTCTCTCTCTCTCTCTCTCTCTCTTTCTTCTCTCTCTCTCTCTCTCTCTCTCTCTCTCTCTCTCTCTCTCTCTCTCTCTCTCTCTCTCTCTCTCTCTATCTATCTCTCTCCTCTCTCTCTCTCTCTCTCTTTCTCTCTCTCTCAAGGCGTAAGGGGGGGGGGGAGTTATCTATTACGAATGCAGTTATTTTTCTTAATTCATATAGTAGATATTACTGTAGTTTCAGTAGTTTGGATTGTTATCGTTAATTTCATTGTTATGGGTATTATTACCGTCGCTGTTGTGATTGTTGTTGTTATTACTTTTATCATTTATTCTTATCTTGTTGTTGTTCCTGAAATTTATATAATACTAATAAAACAAGTTAAAGAATAAAAAAAAAATAAAAAAATAAACTTTCACTTTATCTCTCGAATTTGGAATCGGGATGCTATTTTCCCCTAAACTTTTTTTTTCCTTTCTCAGGTTTCCTTTCTTTCACTTTATCAAAACGACGTGAGTTTAAAGAATTTTATTTGCACTTTATCGCCGAACTTGGTGTATAAAAAAAGGGTGGACACAGGGGGAAAGGGAGGATGAGATGGGGGAAAAAGAGGATGTGATGGAGTGAAAAGGCAGATAGTGGGGGAAAATGAGGGGGTGTGGGGGAAAAAGGCAAGGCTAGGGAAAGGGGGAAAATAAAGGCGGTGGATGGAAAAAACGGGTTGGTGTGGGGGAAAAATAAGAAGGGGAAGGAGAAATGGGGAAGGAGAAATGGGGAAGAAGGGAAAAATGAGTAGATTGGAGGGAAAAAGAGAGAGGAACATAATTAGCATGAAAATGAAGAAAAAAAATCGAGAGAAAAGGGGGAACTGAGAAAAAGAGAAGGAAAGAAGGAAACAACTGACGGAAGGAAAGCAAAAAAAAAAGAAAGGAAAAAAAAAAGTAGATAGTAGATACGGAGAAAAACAGGACTATAGGAGAGAGAAAAAGTGAAGGGGAGTGAGGGATGAGCAAAGAAAAATAAACGCCAGAAAAAAAAGACAAATCAAGAAGATACAAAACAAAATATAGATTACAAAGAGTAATGGGATAGTGGGAGAGGAAATAAAAAGAATAAGATAAAAAGACAAACATAGAGATTATAAAGGGAAGGCTGACCTCTGTAACTGACATATCTTTTGCATTTGTTTTGAAGAAGAAGAAGAAGAAGAAGAAAAAGAAGAAGAAGAAAAAGAAGAAAAAGAAGAAGAAGAAGAAAAGAAGAGAAAGAAGAAGAAGAAGAAGAAGAAGAAGAAGAAAAAGAAGAAGAAGAAGAAAAGAAAAAGAAGAGAAAGAAGAAGAAGAAAAAGAAGAAAAGAAGAAGAAGAAAAAGAAGAAGAAGACGAACACATTAGAGGAAATGAGAATAACTTAACGAAAGGAATTACCCAGTAACGAGACAGAAAAGAAGTTTGCAAAGAATAAAAAGGAAGTTTAGAAGAACAAAGTGAACAGGAGAAAGAAAAGAGAAAAAAAGGAAAGGAAAAAATAAAAATAAGACGTATAACAGCGTGGATAAAACAACCGGAAGTGACGTCATAGGCCTAGGCAATGACGACCCCCCCCCATCCTCCCCCAACCCCCACCATCCATCTTCTTTTACTTTTCAAGTCATATAAAGGCTTTCATTTACTTTTTTTTTGTTTTTGTTGTTGTTGTTGTTGTTGTGTTTACTGATGCTCTTGTGATAGTAATTGCTATAGTAGTTGTTACCGCTGTTTTCGTTATCGTTAATTTCGTTGTTATTACTGTCACTGTTGTGATTGTTATCATTTTTACATTTTGTTCGCTAGAATTATTATTTCCCTTGTTATTTTGTGTTGTATTTGTTGTTATTGTGACGGTTGCTGATAAAATTTGTTTGTGTCGTTATTATTTTATATTGTATGGTTTTCTTTCTTTCTCTCTCTCTTCCTCTTTTCTTGGTCATTTCTTTTCCTTTGGATTCCCTTTTTATTCCATGTGTCTTTCGTTTCCTTGTTTCTCTGTTTGTGTCTGTGTCTGTGTCTCAGCCTGTCTATCTGTCTGTGTCTTTCTATTTCCGTTTGACTATCTCTGCTCTCTCACTCTCTCTCTCTCTCTCTCTCTCTCTCTCTCTCTCTCTCTCTCTCTCTCTCTCTCTCTCTCTCTCTCTCTCTCTCTCTCTCTCTCTTTCGCTCTTTCTCTTTCTCTCTTTCTCTCTCTCTCCCTCTCTCTCTCTCTCTCTCTCTTTATTTCTCTCTCTTTCTTTCCCTTTCTCTAATACACACATACACACTCCCTTCTCCCCTCTCACTGTTCTCCCTTCTCCCTTCTCGTCCCCTTTATACACCCAATCATACGAATATTGTTGCAGAATTAAGCACCTGCGGATCCCCCTTTCTGTCCTCACTTTCCCCTCACCTTCTCCCCTCACCTCTCCCCTCGCCTTCTCCCCTCACCTCTCCCCTCGCCTTCTCCCCTCACCTCTCC
>NC_051398.1:41684225-41686725 GCF_015228065.2 Penaeus monodon
GAGAGAGAGAGAGAGAGAGAGAGAAAGAAGGATATGAATATATAAAAGACACTAACATATATTATGGATATAGAGTAGGCATATGCATAGAAGTGGACATAAATACAAAACTTGAAAACCTGTACATGTGAATAGGTACAGACAAGCCTACGGATCTAGATACGAAAAATAGATATGCAGTTTTGAACAAGACATAGATACTTACGTATTGAAAAAATATGTAGATAATAATAACATGTTTTGCCAAACCCAGAACAAAAAGAAGTAAAAGAATTAATTAATTAATATATTCCCCTCTATAATATTTATAATGACACCTGCGCACATCAGAGGAAAATCAATAATTATAAAAACTGTGCAACAATTCACTCAATAGCTTTACGTTAACGAGCTAAAATTTGACCAACGTGTACTCATAATCTGAATTCATAGTACTTCTATAGATTTTCATTTCATTATACATTCTAACGAGACATTTTTTGCAATTCGAATCGTCTACTTTAGAAGATTTTGTGTAACTCCTTGTGTGTATGTGGATACATACAAACGTGTGTGTCTACACATATATATATGAATAAATAGATAGATAGATAGATAGATGTAATGCACTCACACACGCATATATATATATATATATATATATATATATATATATATATATATATATATATATATATATATATATATATATATATATATAGGCCGCGTTGGCCGAGTGGTTAGAGCATCGGACTCAAGACTGTCACGACGGCAATCTGAGTTCGAGGGTTCGAGTCACCGGCCGGCGCGTTGTTCCCTTGGGCAAGGAACTTCACCTCGATTGCCTACCTAGCCACTGGGTGGGCAAGCCAGCCCAAGTCAGTGCCGGTACCAAAACCGGGTAAATAGAGATGGTGACTCGATAAAAACACCGGGCGGAAGGCAACGGCAAACCACCGCTCTAAATTGCCAAGAAAATCATGGAAGTCCATGATCGCCAACGTCCTTGTAGGACAAGGCACGAAAAAAAAACATATATATATACAAATATACATATATATACTTTTTTTTTTTTAACGGTAGGTTAAAAAAATACATATTATATACATGCAAATATATATACATACAAATATATACATACATATATATATATATATATATATATATATATATATATATATATATATATATTTATATATATACATGAATATGTATATACGCATGTATATATATAATATATATATATATATATATATATATATATATATATATATATATGTATATATATATATATATATATATATATATATATATATATATACGCACATATTTATTTATGCATGTGTAAACACACACACACACACAAACACACACACACACACACACAAACACACACACACACACACGCACAAAAGCACATACACACTCACACACACACATATATATATATATATATATATATATATAATATATATATTATTATATATATATATATATATATATATATATATATATATATATATATATATATATATATATATGTGTGTGTGTGTGTGTGTGTGTGTGTGTGTGTGTGTGTGTGTGTGTGTGTGGATAAATATATATATATATATATATATATATATATATATATATATACATATGTTATATATATTATATATATACATATACACGTGTATATATAAATATATAAATATATATATATATATATATATATATATATTTATATATATATATGTGTGTGTGTGTGTGTGTGTGTGTGTGTGTGTGTGTGTGTGTGTGTGTTGTGTGTGTGACTATGTATACACACACACACATATACACACACAAACACACACACACACACACATACATATATATACATATATATATATATATATATATATATATATATATATATATATATATATGTGTGTGTGTGTGTGTGTGTGTGTGTGTGTGTGTGTGTGTGTGTGTGTGTGTGTGTATATATATATATATTTATATTTTGATAAATATAAACATAGATACACATATATATATGATACATGTATGAATACATTCATATATATATGTCATTGTTATTAATACTATATTTACTATCGTTACTTGTACCATTACTGTTATTAACAATGTATTCACCATTACTACCATTATCATTACTATTGCCGTTATCACTACTATTTCCATCAATCATACCAGCAGGATCTGGCAATGATAATACCAATAAGAATCTACTCTTAGGAAAAAAATACAATTTCATTGGACATTTTACCTCAGAAGCACGGAGAAGAGGATGAGAAATTGAGTAAATTAAATAATGAAATGTATCAATACACATTATTATGGTAAGTGTAACAGTATATTAAGTTATTTGGTTTTCATTTTATTTTATACTAGTTTTCGGAGGACATTCAGTGCTGGCTTCTCGATGCAAGAAGGGCCCAATCCACACCTGGATAGTGGGGTGACTTGTGGTACCATTGAATCGGCATAATACATCTGATCGATTGGAATTTTATTGTGCGCCGGCCCTTGTTAA
>NC_051398.1:41701725-41704225 GCF_015228065.2 Penaeus monodon
CCCACCCTACCCCCCTTTCTTAAACTATCCCTTACCCTTCCCTTACCAAAAGAACCGATACAAAAAAAAAAAAAAAGGGAGAGAGAGAGTGTGAGAGGTAACCCTAAGCTAAGGGTTGACGCGTCTAAGGGTGAAAAAATGGAGGTTTTAAACCCTAGGTGACCGCGGCTTGTCAAGGACTTGTCAGGGACTTGTCAGACCATCACACTTGTCGCTCTCGATGTGTCTTGAAGCGTAGGGGGGAGGGGGGAGGGGGTAGTGGGGTCTAGAAATAGGGGGGGGGGGTAAAGAAGTAGGGTGATGGGGCTGAGGAGGAGCTGAAGGGTTGGGGAAGTAAGTGTGGGGGAGAGGAAGAGAAGAGGGTAGAAGGAGTAGAACCTTCAATTTCATCATCATCATCATCATCATCATCATCATTTTTATTATCATTATTATTATCATTATCATTATTTGTAATAGCAATATTCTTTTTCTCCTGAGTCTTCTTCTTAATATTGTTATTATTATCATTAGAATTGTTATTATTATTGTCATTATTACTATTATTATTATTATCATCATCATCATTATTATCATCATCATCATCACAAATATTGTGAAAATCATTAGAGGTATTAATATTATTATCATTAGTAGTAGTATTGTTATTTTTATTGTTATCACATTTGTTATCATCATTATTATTAATATTTTAACCATTATTGTTATTGTTATTATTGTTATTATTATTATTATTATCTCTATCATCATTCCTAATCCTCTCTCTCTCTATCTCTCTCTATCATCTCTTCATATCTCTCTCTCTCTACTCTCTCTCATCACTCTCTCTCGTCTTCTGCTATCTCGGTCTCTTTTTCTCCCATCCCTCCTTCTCTCTTCTCTCTCCTTCTCTCTCCTTCTCTCTCCTTCTCTCTCTCTCTCACTCTAGATATCTCTCTCTCTCACTCACTCTCTCACTCTCTCTCTTCTCATCTCTCTCTCTCTCTCTCTCTCTCTCTCTTCTCTCTCTCTCTCTCTCCTCTCTCTCTCTCTCTCTTCTCTCTCTCTCTCTCTCTCTCTCTCTCTCTCTCTCTCTTCCTCTCTCCCTCTCTCTCCATATCTCTCTCCCCCCCCCCTCTCTCTCTCTCTCCTCTCTCTCTCTCTCTCTCTCTCCTCGTTTTACACAGAAGCCCAGCCACCTCCTCAAGGGCCAATGAGCCATCAGGGTATCTGGCCACCTTCTTTTTCCCACGCCCCCCCCTACCCCTTACCACCCCAGTACCCTCCCCCCCCCATCTCGCTCTCCCTTAACCATTCCCATGCCCCCCCCCCTAATTGGCCTTCCCCCCCCGTCTCACTCTCCCTTAAATGTATCCCTTACCCCCCCATATCGGCCATACCCCCCCCTCTATCACTCTCCCTTACCCCCCTAATTGCCCCCCACCCCCCCTGCTTTTCCTCCTCCAGAAGCCAGGCTGCTATGGACTCTTGGAAAAAATGGGAGACATCGTTATCGCTCTTGTATCTGTGAAACAAAACACCTAGAGGAAAGGGGGGGGGGAGGAGGGGAAGGGAGGGGAGGGGAGGGGAAGGAGGAGGGGTAGGGCGTCCTATTACGCTAATCCCGTCTTGAGGTGTCCCCCCCCTTCCATCCTCTTCCCCCTCCTCCCCTTTCCTACCTACCCGCTTCCTCGTCCTCTTTTTTCGTCCTCTTCGTCCTTCTCCTTCCTATTCTCCTTCTCCCTCCTCCTCTCCTTCTCCCTCCTCCTCTCCTTCTCCCTCCTCCTCTCCTTCCCATTCCAACCGTCCTTTTCCTTAATCTTGACATTGCAGAAGGGGACACAGAAAGGGGAAGGAAGGTGGAAAAAAAACATATTCTTGATGAATAGTAAATATATTGAAGAATATCGTATTACATTCAAAAACTTATTTGAATTTTGATTGAAATATTTATTCGATTATGGTTATTTCTTCTTTCAAAACGAAGGAATTTTATGATATGCAGTGTGGCAGTCAATATGCAACTGCGATGATTATAGCGGTCGTCGATACAATAGTGATGAAAATTAATGTTGATAATGATAATGGTCATAGCAGAAATTATAGAAATATCAGTGTGAATAATATGATGATAATGAGGATGAGGAGGAAGAGGAGAGTAATAGTGAGAACAGTGGTAATAATAACGACAGTAATTATGATATAACAGTGAGAGTGATGATGATGATGATGATGATGATGATGATGATGATGATGATGATGATGATGATGATGATGATGATGATGATGATGATGATGATGATGATGATGATGATGATGATGATGATGATGATGATGATGGCAATAACAATATATATGAAGAATTATAGAATACTAATTAGTTAGAATTGCGCTTTTAACATTGTTATCACCATTTCCATTATACAATATTACTCTTCCTATTTATACTTACGTAACCATCACCACCCCTCACCCCCACCCCCCCACCATTCCTTATCCCGGTCACCACCCTCATTACAGA
>NC_051398.1:41726725-41729225 GCF_015228065.2 Penaeus monodon
TTCTCTCTCTCTATCTCTCTCTCTCTCACACACACACACACACACACACACACACACACACACACACACACACACACACACACACACACACACACACACACACACACACACACGCACGCCACACACACACACACACACACACACACACACACACACACACACACATACACGCACACACAAGCACACGCACACACACACACACACACACACACATACACACACACACACATTAACAGCCAGTAAACCAGCACTGTGTTCTTTGGTGATTCACCTTACCCTGTCATGCTGCTCACCATTAGTAGTGATAATAACGATTAAGTTGATAAAAGCTATCAAACTGATCTCAGCGTAACTACAGACTATGCTAATATAAACACCCTAACAACAATAATAACACCCAATACAGATCGCATATTGACAGCGATTAGGAAGGTTAATGGCACAAACACTAACAGTAATTAACACCAACGATAACGTAAGAACGCCGTTAATTGCATACAAACACTCCTCCTTTAAATACCCACCTCCCCCTCCCCCCGTTTCACACATAAGCCTCTGCCTCTCCCTCTCCCCCTCCCCCCGCTTAACGATGACGTGTGTCGACTGTGACGTCACAACAAGTCCGACACATCGGAGTGTTTGCATCGTGCGAGTGTTTCGTGGGGGAGGAGGAGGGGGTGGCTGTCCTATTATTGTTATGGCTTCCTTTTCCTAGAGTTCTTATTTGCTTTTAGAGGGATTCGTTGATTGATTGGGAGACGGGCAGACAAAACAGACAGAGGGATAGACCGATAAAGGAGAGGAGAGGGTAGGACAGACAGACAGGCAGACACACAGACAGACAGACAGAGAGACAAAAAAAGTGACATAGAGAGATAGAGAAAGCGACATAGAGAGAAAGAGAGACAGAAAGAGCGACAGAGAGAGAGAGAGAGAGAGAGAGAGAGAGAGAGAGAGAGAGGGAGAGAGAGAGAGAGAGCGACAGACAGCAAAAGCGACAGAGAAAGCGACAGAGAAAGAGACAGAGAAAGCAACAGAGAGAGAGACAGAAAAAGCAAGAGAGAGAGTGAAACAGAGAAAGCGACAGAGAGACAGACGGAGCGCAGCACAAGCGGTCCACTCAGAGACCGCACATCGCCAACACGTAATAGATTGTTGTGTTTGGACTAGTTATTAGGCCCGTTAGCGGAAGTTTATCCTAACAATCACCTTTAACGAGCCTCGAGTGGCGTTACGTCCTGTCGTGGGGGGGGGGGGGGGGGCATCGACGGGAGGGGAAGCACATTCTGATATATGTGTTCGGGCTTTTATACATACATATATATATATATATATATATATATATATATATATATATATATATATATATATATGTGTGTGTGTGTGTGTGTGTATGTATATATATATGTGTGTGTGTCAGTGTGTTGAATAAAACATTTAACATTCATGGTTATATTTACCAATTCGTTTATTGAATCGATATTTAATCAGTCCTTGAAAGAAGTATCACAAGCCCTTTTCGAACTGTCAATAATCAGAAATGTAAATAAAATTTTATAGACAGCCACTTCCCTCCTCTCTCTCTCTCTCTCTCTCTCTCTCTCTCTCTCTCTCTCTCTCTCTCTCTCTCTCTCTTTTCCACCCTAGCAATACCCACTTGTCCACATAAATCTTTGGGACAACTCAGTAGGACAATAGCCTTTACGGACAGGGGGGGGGGGATGGAGGAGGTGGGGGAGGAGAGAGGTAAGGGAGGGGAAGAGGAGAAGCGGGGGAGAAGAGAGGGCGAAGGAAGATGAGAGGGGAAATTGAGGAGGGGGGGCAAGAGACTGCATATTAACCTCTATCTGACGAGAATATGTAAATATGTGAATTCTTTACTTCTCTCTTTTTCACTTCTTTTTCCTTTATTTCATCTTCTTGAAGGTGAACGGGAGTGTCAGAAGGATTCGGAGATAACAAAAGAAGCGTCAAAGACTTAAATAAAATAGAGCAAAACGAAAGAACAGAAAAAAGTCCCACTATGCAAATAGCGGAAATGCCATACCGCTCAGTAGCTGTGGTGAGAAAGTTCTTTATGCATGCTCTTTGTCGACTTCAATGGCAACCTTATTTTTTGCAATTGTTCGCTATCGTTCATTGAAAGTATTGAAGGTTATTGCAACAAAGGGCACCTTGTATCCCCTCTCCCTCCCCCTCCGCATGCACTGCAGTCATTGGGTGTAGTAAATCTTAGCATAATTCTGAAGCATAATGATAATTATAATGTCTTTTATTCGTCTCTCTCTCTCTCTCTCTCTCTCTCTCTCTCTCTCTCTCTCTCTCCTTCCTATTCTCTTATATATTCCCTCTCTCTCTCTCTCTCCTTCCTATTCTCTTATATATTCCAAGTCATCAACCTTGCTTACCGAACATACAAGAAAATAGAGTAAAACGCACACACACACGCACACGCACACATTGATATGATAGGCAGACTGATGACCTGCCGGGAAATGAA
>NC_051398.1:41736725-41739225 GCF_015228065.2 Penaeus monodon
CCCCTCGTCCCCTTTACACTATCAACCCCCCCCCCCTCCTAACACGCCATGGTCAAGCGGACATATATATTGCCGGAAAAAATGTATAGAATGTCCGAGTAGCCCTCTCTATAGGCCTTGGTACGAAACTTCTATACAAGGGTGCGAGCATTCATCACTATTCACAAGGGTAAGTGGACTGGTGGGGGAGGAATAGGGTGTAAGGGTGAGGGAGGGGGAGGGAGGAGGTGTGGACTGATGGGTGGGGTATAGGGTGAGGGAGGGGGAGGGAGGAGGTGTGGATTGATGGGGGAGGAATAGGGTGTAAGGGTGAGGGAGGGGGAGGGAGGAGGTGTGGACTGGTGGGGGAGGAATAAGGTGTAAGGGTGAGGAAGAGGAAGGAGGGGAGGGAAGAAGTGTGGGCGGGGGAGGGGGAGGAATGGGGTGTAAGGGTGAGGAAGGGGAGGGAGGAAGTATGGATGGGGAAGTATGGAGGGTTTGTATGTTGGGGAAGCTAGGAGGTTGTGGTGGGGAAGGAAAGAAGGAGGGGGGTATAAGCCATTTAGTCATAGCAAAGCAGGTGAAGCGTGGATAGCGTTGAAGGCCTCTTTATACTGGCACGTACCATACAGGTCGCCTCACAGGTTACCTGCTAGTTTTCAGCTGTAAGGATAGAAGTTTGTTACTTTTTATATATATTTATATATATACATATAGATACATAGATAACAAGATAGATAGATATACATATACATATACATATACACACGCACATACATACACACAGACACAAATACAAATATATATATATATACATATATATACATATATATATATATATATATATATATATATATATAGAGAGAGAGAGAGAGAGAGAGAGAGAGAGAGAGAGAGAGAGAGAGAGAGAGAGAGAGAGAGAGAAAGAGAGAATTTTCTTCTTTCTATAAATCTGCATTACAAAGATAACAGTAAATATTCACATTGGACAGCAACTATTGCCTTTCAGTTCAACTTAACTATAGCAAGAAAGCTTTCTCGTGTATATTACATTCCGCACAATAAACTAGCGAACAATTTCTTTATCAATAAACTTCCACGAAAACAAAAACCAGCTAACGATTGCCGAATCACCAATCACTCCGTATAATCGTGTTGTAGCCTTGTCATTTGGCAGTTACTGTAAACACGAGAACTTGTCCTATAAATATATAAAAAACCCTTTGAGAATATGACAAGGATAATTCATCAAGAACTAATCTCTCCTAATTTCGTTTGGGAGTAAAAAGCTTTCTCTTTTCTTCCTTACAACAACCGCATGATTATATTTGCCCACTTTTAGTCTGATAATAGCTCTCCTCTCCTTCCCCTTCCCCCCCTCTCCCTCCCCCCACCCCCCATTTTTTGGTCTTTGGTCTTTATCTCCTCCTCATTCCCTCTTTTAAGTCTTTCTTCTCTCCTCTCCCTCTTTTGGGTCTCTCCTTGCCTCTCCTCCCCTCCCTTAGGTCTCATCTCCCATCCTCTCTTCTTTTTGTCATCTTTCCTCTTCACCTTTCTTTTAGCTCCCCCCCCCCCTTCATTTCCTTTCTTAAAGGACTCACCTCAACTTTTCCTTCTTGAAGGTCTCCCCTCCCCCCCCCCCTCTGCAAACATTAGGCATTTTCTCCCTTTCTCTCCCTCTCCTCTATTTCTCTCTCTCCCCTTTCCGTTCGACCAATTCTTCCCTCTTTCCCCTTTCCCTCCTCTTCCCCCTTTACCATCTCTTCTTTCTCACTCTTATCAACCCCATGCTTCTCTCTCCATTTAATTCTCCTATCATCTCTCCTTTCCCTTTCCCCTTCCCTATTCCCTCTTCCCTTCTCCTTTACCTCTCCCCTTCCCATTCTCCCTATTACCTCTCTTTCTCCTTCCTTTTCCCCAACCTTCCCCTTCGCCTTCCCCCTTCCTCCCCCTCTTCGCCTTCCCCCCTTCGCCTCCCCGTCTCTTTTCCCCCCTTCGCCTCCCCCTATCCTTTCCCCCCATTACCCATCCCACTTCCCTCCCCCTTCCATTAAGCGCCCCCTTAGCACGCCATCCCCTGAACAATCCCACCACATCAAGGGGTAATGGGGAAGGAGGAGGGGGCGTGTCCCAACACTCTACGGATTAGCACTCCCCCTTTCATTGTGGCGTATCACGAGCTCTATCATTGTTCTCCATTTTTGAACAATCCGATGCTGAATACACACGCACACGCGCGCATACATGCACATACACACGCTCATACACTTGCTGACACCTATATATACACCCACACACAAACATAGATATACATACATGCATGCGCGCGCATAAACACACACACACACACACACACACACACACACACACACAACACACACACACACACCCCCCGCGCGCGCGCGCGCGCCACAACAAACAAACGAACACAGTCACACACAATCACACACACACACATACACACACACACACACACAAACAAACAAACAGACAAACAAACGAACACAGTCACACACACACA
>NC_051398.1:41744225-41746725 GCF_015228065.2 Penaeus monodon
TCCCTCTCTCTCTTTCTTCTTCCTTATTATCTATCCTCTCTTTTCCTCCCATCTTCGCTCTCTCATATTCCCCCTCTTCTTCCCGTCCTCCCTTAGTCTCCCTGCCTCTCCCTCTCCCCTTCCTCCCTCCCTTCCTCACCTCTCTCTCTCTTCCATCCTTCATCTATCCTCTCTCTCTTCTTCCTCTCTCTTCCGGGTTTCCTTCCCTTCATTTCTTCTCTTCCCTCTGTCTCCCTCCCTTACCTCTTCTCCCTCATCCCTTCCCTCTCTTACTTCCTCCCTCTGTTACCCCCTCTCCTTCCCCTCTCTCTCTCCCCCTCCCTTCCTCCTTCTTTCTCTTTCTCCCCATCCTCCCCTCCTTCCTCCCTCCCTCTCCAATCCTTCTTCCTTCTCCCTCCCTCGCTCCCATCCCCCTTCTCACTTACTCCATCCCCCCCAATCTTCCTATTCTCCCTCCCCTCCCCCTTCTCATCCCCTCCCCTCCCATCCTCCTCTCCTCCTTCCCATCTTCCCCTCCTCTCCCCCTCTCTCTCTCATCTTCCCTCCCATCCCTCCCTCCCCCCACCCCCTTCCCTCCCTCCCTCCCCCCTACCCTTCCTCCCTTCTCTCCCCACCCCCCATCCCATCCCTCCCTCCCATCCCTCCCTCCCTCCCCCTCTCCCCATCCCTCCTCCCTCTCCCCATCCCCCTTCCCTCCCTCCCTCCTTCGCCTGACATGTCCTGTGATGAATTTATGCCATGACAGACGTAAGGATTTGGTCTCCTCTCCATACATCATGCTAGATTACACGGGCTAATGGACGTTTGGCATCGCTCCTCTGTATGCCCCAGCGTGTACACAACTGGGATATACTCTCTCTTTCTGGCATTTTTTTTTTTTCTTATTTTTATTCTCATCCTTCCGGCATTTTTTTTTTTTTTCTTTTTTGCTTGTTTTCTTCTTATTATTCTTCTTCTTTCTCGTTTAATCATTTAGCTTTATTTTTAGTGTTCTTTTTCTTCCCTTTTTTTTTTTTTTTTTTTTTTTTGCTTTTCTTCTTCTTCTTCTTCTTTCTCGCGTGCGTGCGTGATGCGTGCGTGCGTGCATGCGTGCGTGTGTGTGTAACTGCGTGTAACTATGTACATATAAACAGGTTAATATAAAAAGATTTGTAGACGTATACATACCAAGTAGAATTTCATATGAACTCCTGTTCTTGACTCTTGACGTTAACTATGACAATTCTTAACAAAATTCTATTCATGATCTAGCTTAGTGTTTTTTTATGAGCTGTGTACATGTATATACCTGAAGACATGTATCCGTACATATGTATATCAGTGCGTGCGTGTGTGCGTGAATATGTGTTTATGCCTGAATGAATAGACGCACAAGTGAACATTATCTGTCATAAAGCTTTTCAACGTATCTGAAAGGTGTTCCCATAATTCTTTCTCTAATATTCATCTACTTGGCACTTGACGTTGGAACTGTAAGACTCGCGAACAGTGCCTTTGAAAAGTGTGCACAAGTACATCTTTAAACGCCCCCCCCCCCTGACCCCAACAAATACCTCCCCCCTTTTTCCTGACAATACATTTCATCTACAGATCATTCGTTCATGTACATGTGCATGTATTTCGTGCAGGTACATACACAGGTGCACACACGCACGGACTTACGTGTACACACTTGAACAGTTCCGTTTTCTCTCTCTCTCTCTCTCTCTCTCTCTCTCTCTCTCTCTCTCTCTCTCTCTCTCTCTCTCTTCTCTTCTCTTCATATTATTCTCTTTCTGTCCCACTATCTACCTGTCTGTCTGTCTGTACATATGCCTCTATAATTAGTTAGGTTGGTATCCATTTACCAGTCTGTTAATCTATCTATCTATCTATCTGTCTAGAGAGAGAAAGAGAGAGAGAGAGAGAGAGAGAGAGAGAGAGAGAGAGAGAGAGAGAGAGAGAGAGAGAGAGAGAGAGAGAGTTAGAGACAGACAGACAAACAGACAACCAAATCCACCACCCACAACCCAACAGTAAGAAATCTAATCCCATAAATAATCGACAAATTACACGTTACATACATCGAACTGATAACACGTTAGACACGCGGCGAAGGAAAAACGCGCGCGCTAATTTATCGCCAACGACCGACTGACCGACAGACCGACGGGACAGGCAGACCGACCGACCGACAGATCAACCGACTGACAGACGAGCCTACAAACAGACAAACATACCGACCGACCGACAGATTGACCGACCGACGAATGAGACAGACAGACCGACCAACCGACAGACAGACCCACAGACCGACCAATAGACCGACAGACCGACCGACCTACAGATCACCGACTGACAGACAGGCCTACACACACCGACCGACCGACAAACAGAAAAACCGATAGACAGACAGACAGTTGGACAGACAGACAGACCAACCGACCCACAGACCGACCGACCGACCGACAAGATTGACCAACCGACCGACAGACAGTCCGACCGACACACCGACAGACAG
>NC_051398.1:41761725-41766725 GCF_015228065.2 Penaeus monodon
GATTACATGTTTCTTACACTTGGTTATTCAGTCATTAATCTACTGATTAACCGCCTGACTGGTTGATTAATTGACTGACAGACTGACCAATCGACTACTGATCGACTGGTAGGGGTGAGATCATGATTATGTTTGGGTTGATAATGATGGCGACGATAATTAAGTAATGATGAAGATGACTGCGATAATGATGGTGATGATGATTATAATGACGATCGTTAGAATCTTGTGAATGACTCAGATGATAATGAAAGTGAGGATGATGGCATTAGTGATGATGTTTAGGAAGACGATAACGGTGATGATTCGGAGATGATAAAAAATGGATATTTCCAATGGATAAAGAGAGAAGGGAAGGAGAGAGAGAGGGGGGGGGAGGGAAGGAGAGAGAGACAGGGGGGGAGAGAGGGAAAGAAAGAAAGAGAGAGAGAGAGAGAGAGAGAGAGAGAGAGAGAGAGAGAGAGAGAGAGAGAAAGAGAGAGAGAGAGAGACAGAGAGAGGAGAAATAGACATACATACAGACAAACAGACGGACAGACAGATAGACAGACAGATAGACAGACAGACAGGCAGTCAGGCAGACACAGACAGAAAACAAAAGAGAGAGAAAGAGCAAGACAGAATAAAATCGACTAAAACGAAGAGGCAAACACTAAACGCATTAAAAAAAAAGTCTTTCTATAAACAGGAACAAAGAAAACCTCCCCCCCCTTATCCCCCATCCCCTCCCTCCCTTCCTCCCTCACTCACTCACTCTTCCAAGAGAGAGAATAGAAAAACAGCAAACAAGCAAAGCACTCTTTTCCCTTTCTCACCCCCCCCCCCTCTCTCTCTCAAACTACTCTCCAAACTTAATAAGAATAACGCAAATAGGAATTCACCTCCAACAAGTTGTCCCTCCCTTCCCCCTCCCCCCTCCCCCCACCCCGAGGGAGAGAAAGAGAGAGAGAGAGAGAGAGAAAGAAAGAAAAAAAAAAGCCCCTCTTTTAATATTTATACTAAACTCCTCTGACGTTTTTTTTCCCCCAGACTTCCAGAGCAATTTTGGGGGCGAGTTCCCTAGCGACCTCCTAAACTAATTTATAAGTTGAAATCTTAAAGTGCGAGTTGCAAATTAGATTCACATCACTAAATAACCAGATTGGCAAACTTGTCAAGGATAGGGACTCGGCAGGGTCGAAATACCAGATTCTGTTGACAAGCTTTTTTGTGGTGTTTTCTTTCTTTCTTTCTTTCTTTCTTTTTTCTTTTCATCTGTTGTTTTTTCTTGTTTTCCTTATCTTGTCTTCTGTAGTTCTTTCTTTCTTTTCGTTTTTCCTCTTTTTCTTCTACTTCCTACTGGGATCGAAAAGTACGTTTCTCTAACTCTGTTGACAAGCTTTTTTTTTCTTTTTTCTTTTAACTCTCCCTTTCTTTTCGTTCTTCTTCTTTCTTCTACTTCCAACTAGGATTTAAAAGTACATTTCTCTTTTCTCTAACTCATTTTTATTTTTTATTTTAGTTTCATCTCCTTTCACTTTTTATGGGATCTTTTACGCTTTCGGTCTTTCAGAGAAGGAGGAAAAGAGTGAGAAAAAAGAGAGAGAGAAAAAAAGGTAAAAAGGAAAATGGAGGGGAAAACTAGTTGAAATATTTTGTGTAAACTCATTGGTTGTAATTGCTTACTTCCTCGATTCCCTTAGGGTAGGTGTAAGTAGCGAGACCGAAGTGTTTACCCTCTAATAACCATACCCCTCCCCCCCTTTGCCTTGCCCTTACCCCTTGCCTTCCCCTCCCTTCCCCTACAGTCTGGTTGTGTGTCTCCACTGTTTTTTTCCTTTCGAGTGACTGCGTCATTGCGACCACTTGTCCCCTACGGTCTGTGCAATCTTTGCTTTGAAGACGTTTTCCTTTCCGTGTGTGCTCTGGCTATCTAGCAATACGCTTATTTATTTATCTAACTCTTTCTCTCTATCTGTTTATCTGTTTATATCTCTTTCTCTTTCTTTCTCTCTCTCTCTCTCTCTCTCTCTCTCTCTCTCTCTCTCTCTCTCTCTCTCTCTCTCTCTCTCTCTCGTCTTAAGAAGTACCTTATTAGGGTAATTTTATGCCATACTGAAAGCCATCCCAAAGGATCTAACATCGTTGCCTAGAAGTCTAAATACTGATTGTTCTTTGTTTTTTGTTTTTTGTTGCTTTCATCATTATTATCATTATAATTATTACAAGTTCGCATATAATATCGAAATACCTACAGATGGTATATAAGCTAGCTGACTCTATCTGACGTAGTACATAAACATAGCTACGCTGTTCATAAAAAAAAAAAAAAAAAAAAAAAAAAAAAAAAAAAAAAAAAAAAAAAAAAAAAAACGGAAAGGAGGAAGTAAGGAAAATATACGAAACAGTAGGAAGAGGGGTGGAAGGTAATATCAGGAGAGTGAGGGAGACCTGCCGGAATGGAAGAAAAGGTAAAGAGGGATTAAGAAGGAGAAGATGAGGAGAAGGAAAAGGTAGAAATGGAGGTAGAGGAGGAGGAGAAGGAAATGAAAGTAGTAGAAAGGAACGGGGAGAGGGAAGAAGAAGAAGAGACAAAGGAGTATGACAAAAAAGTAATGAAAGAGAAACAGTTAAAATAGGAAAAAAAAAACATAGAAAAGAAAGAAGAACACATGAAAGAGGAGACAGAAGAAAAGCAGAAAGCGGAGACAGACAAACAGTAGAAAGAGGAAACAGGAGAACAGCAGAAAGAAGAAACAGAAGAAGCAGCAGCAAGAGGAGACACAAGATCATCAAAAGGAGGACAAGCAGAAAGTAGAAATAAACGAGAGGAAGGAAGTGGAGGAGAAGGAGGAGGAGGGAGTATTATTTGACCTATGAATTAGTAACGGCCGAGGCTGGGTGGAAATCAGAGGTACGTTTAATCAAAGTGACCTCTCGTGTGCCTTTTGACGGGTCGGTTGAATCAATATCAGACTTCAGGGAGAGTGAGAGGGAGAGGGAGGAGGAGGAGGGGAGAGGAATGGGTGAGTGATGGAGGAGCAGGGGAGAAAGAGAGGGAGACGGAGGAGGGGAGAAAAGGAGGGAGGGAAGGAGAGAGGGAGGGATGGAGGGAAGGAGAGAGAGAGAGAGAGAGAGAGAGAGAGAGAGAGTGAGGGAGAGAGAGAGAGAGAGAGAGAGAGAGAGAGAGGCGGGGGGGAAGGGAGAGAGAAAGATGGAGAGAAGGAAAATACAAGAAGTAGAAAGGAAACTACATAGACACACAAATGGACATTGAGAGAACTAGACAGATTGACGCATTGAAACAGATAGCTGCAGTTACAGATACAAATGCTCAGAAGGGAGCGGTACAAGAGGGGAAGGGGGAGGAGACAGAGAGGGGAAAGAGGGGGAGGCAGGAAGAGGAAGGGGGAGAAGACAGAGAGGGGAAAGAGGGGGAGGCAGGAAGAGAAAGGGAGAACAGGTACAGAGAGGGGAAAGAGGGGGAGGCAGGAAGATAGGAAAAACAGTGAGGGGGAAGGGGAAGAGGGGAGGAAATAAAAAGAGGGGAAAGAGGGGGAGGCAGAAATGGGGGAAGAGGGGAGAAACAGCGAATGAGGAAGGGGAGGTGGGGAGGGGACAGAGAGGAGAAGGGGGAGGCAGAAGTGGAAGAGGAAGAAGCAGTGAGGAGGAAGGGGAAGAGGCCAAAGAAGGGAAAAGTATTGGAGACACAGAGAGGGGAGAGAGGAGGAGGCAGAAGTGGGGGAAGAGAGGAGAAACAGAGAGGGGAAAGGGGAGAGGCAGAAAAGGAGAAAAGGAGGAGGAGAGGAACTGTTTACACTGTCAGACGATCAGAGAGCGAGCTCTGTACACCCCCTCGACCTGAGTAATATGATTATTCACAATCATTTCTTTCCTACTTTAAGAACTTTTTGGGACCCGCAGCGCTCAGGCATTCTTTCAAAAGATCAAGATGTTTGAAGAGTAGCTTTGACTCTGTTTGTTTGTTACTCTCTCTCTCTCTCTCTCTCTCTCTCTCTCTCTCTCTCTCTCTCTCTCTCTCTCTCTCTCTCTCTCTCTCTATTTATCTATCTATCTATCTATCTCTATCTATCTCTCACTCTCACTCTTACTTTTACTCTGGCTCTTACTCTTATTCTCACTCTCTCTCTTTGTCTTTCCCTCTCTCCCTCCATCCAACCATCTTTCTCTCTTCCTCTTCCTCTTCCTCTTCCTCTTCCTCTTCCTCTCCTTCTCCCTATCCCTCTCCCCCCCACATTCCTCCCGGCCTCCCTCTCCCTCCCCTTCGGCCACTGCTCCATCACTCCGTAAGTACTTTCCATCTTATTTATTAGCAACTGTGAAGTACTCCCGTGAGTCGCCTCGTTTTTGAGACGTCGGCGCCGAGAGTCGAAGGCGTCCGTATGGAGAGCGAGACGAGATATCAAAGCGGGAGTTGCTTAATGTGAAGAGGACGATAAAGTGAAGCTTGAGTTTGGGGGGTGAAGAGGGAGGGGGGTGTGGGGGGAAGGGGAATAGATACTTATTCTTTGATTGAATAGGATGCCTTTTTACGTATGGTTTCCTTTCCTCGTTCTGAAGCTCTCTTTCGGTTTCTCTCCCTCTTTTTTTTCTTACACACACAAACACACACACACACACACATATGCACGTGTGTGTGTGTGTGTGTGTGTGTGTGTGTGTGTGTGTGTGTGTGTGTGTATGTGTGTGTGTGTGTGTGTGTGTGTGTGTGTGTGTGTGTGTGTGTGATGCACTTTGCTTTCCAACTACATGTCTCTCTTATTCTTTTCTCCAATTGTAGTATAATTGAGCTTCTGTTTCACCTCTCTCTCTCCCAACTGTTAGCAAGTTGCGGTAAAATTATACGCTTGAAATTATATCCCGTACGATTCTTCGCTTTGATGTAAGATGGGTGTCTTAAGTATGGAATCACATTCCTGCAGACTAGAAGGTAATTAATTCTGGTGTAAAATAGTAACGGACAATATTGATATTAAAAAGTGACAGACACATACACGCGC
>NC_051398.1:41781725-41784225 GCF_015228065.2 Penaeus monodon
TCTCTCTCTCTATTTGTCTGTATATATCTACCTCCTTCCCTCTATCTATTTATACAAACCCAAATACATCGCCTGTTTCCCTGGCGTCCAACCCTCCCTTTCTCACCTTCTGAATCTCCCTCCCTACCTCTTCGTTACCCAACATTTCATCATCTCCCCCTCCCTTCTACGACATTCTCCTTCCCTCCTCCTCGTCCTCCCTTTCTTTCTCGCCTTTACCAATCACTGAGGTAAATTACAACCGTCATTTTCCCTCCTTCCCTCCCTCCCTCCCTTCCTGTAATCTCCCTTGGCCTATTCCTCTCCCGTTCACACACAAACATACCTCATCTTACCTGTTAAACCATGACCTATAGAGGCCTCCCTTCATCCCCTCCTCATTCCCTTGCCCCTCCCCTCCCTTATGCTCTCCCTCCCCAATCTCCTCCCTACTTCATCACCTCCCCCCCCTACTCCCTCACACGTCACGCCCCCAGATGAAGATGATATCGGAGGTGGGTTTGTGACGCCGCGCCGGGTGTACGCTAGGTGGTGGGGGATGCGTGGGGGAGGTGGGAGGGGGAGGGGAGGGTGTTAAGGATGGTCCGTGTGTGTGTGTGTGTGTGTGTGTGTGTGTGTGTGTGTGTGTGTGTGTGTGTGTGTGTGTGTGTGTGTGTGGTTTTCTTTTTTCTTCGTTTTTTTTCATGTCTCCTTCACTTCTCATTCTTTCTCTCACTCCGCTTTCATATCAGATACCTCTCTCTCTCTCTCTCTCTCTCTCTCTCTCTCTCTCTCTCTCTCTCTCTCTCTCTCTCTCTCTCTCTCCAGCTCATGTTCCGTCTACCTGGGAGGGTTGAGAAATACTACCTGGAGTATCTCTGCGATACCGGTAACTCCTGGTAACGGAAGTGAGGCCATGAGACTTGGAAGGGACGGGGGGGGGGTAGAGGGAGGGAGGGAGGAAGGGAGGGAAGGAGGGAGGGAGGAAGGGAGGGAGGGAGGGAGGGAGGGAGGTAGGCAGGGTGAGAACCAGAGACAGAGAAGGAGAGGTAGGTCGGAAGCAGGGAGTGAAAAGGAAGAAAGGACGGAGGTGGGTTGGAAGGAGAGACGAAAACAGAGGGAAAGGAAGAATAAGAGAAGAGAGAAGGAAGAACAGAAGTGAAAAAGAACATAATGATAACAACAAATTCTATCTATCCATCTCTCAAGTCTTCAAATGTCTTCCTCATCTGAGAGTCCAAAACTATAAGCATGTCATTACTTAATAATTAACATATACCTCTTTACAAATGACCTCCATCGATATGACGTCTCCATTTTACGTATCCAATACAGGAACTTTCACAAACTTAAATATTCCGTAAACTCGAACATGAATGATAATTTTTAACAACGAAACGTGAGTCACTTAATTTTCTTGTGAATGAAACTAAAACACGAGACCTTTTGGTTGAAAGAATATGTTTGTGTGATGTACAAGGTTTTCAAAAATATTTCTCTCTCGATGAATGGCAAAGATAGTGAATTGTGATGATAGTAAGGATGATTATAATGAAGGTGAATGATGATGATGTTCGTGGTAGTAGCGGTTGCGGGGATGATAATGGTGGTGATAATGATGGTGATGGTGATGATGTTTATAATAATAATGATGATCATGAAAAGGAGGATAATGATAATGGTGAGAATGAGGATAATGATAATGAGAATAATAAGGTTACTGGTGAGGAGGATAATGATGAAACAAATGAGAGGGATAATGACATGATAATGTAAAAATGATTATAATGATGACAATGGTAATGATTAGTGATGATGATGATGATGAGAAAAAGAGGCAGACTGATGAACATGATAATAAGAACGGCGATGTTAAACGAAATAAAAATGTGACCACTTTGTCCTTAAGATTTTGTAACACGAGACGAACCTTCCTTCCCTCACCCCCCCCCCTCTTCATCCCAACCCTCCCCCCCTCAAAAAAAAATTAAAGCAAGGTTGAATAATCCGACCCCCCCCACCCTCCCCCATCTTTACCTCCTTACCCCTATCCTTCCTATTCCCTCCCCCCCCCCACCTCTCCCTTTACCTTCCCCTCCTTCCCTCTTTCCTTCCTTTCCCTTCTTCTTGCCTTTCCTTCGTTTCGCCTTACCTTTCATTTACCTTTCCTCCTCCCCCCTTTTTTTCTTGGCTTACCTTCCTTCTCTCTCTTTTTCTCTTCCCTTCCTATTCCTCTTTCTTTCTCTCCCATCTTAGCGATCTCTCCTAACCATTTTTCCCTATTCCCCTTCCCCCTCACCTTATCCCCATCCCCATCCTCATCACCTTATCCTTATCCCCACCACCTTATCCCCATCCCCACCACCTTATCCCCACCCCCACCACCTTATCCTCACCCCCACACCCCCAAACTATCCCTCACCCTCCACCCATATCTCCCCCACCCGCCTCCATACCTCCTACCCCCTACCCCCTATCCGACCTACCGTGCACCCCCTCACCCCCTCCAACCCCCCCACCC
>NC_051398.1:41794225-41796544 GCF_015228065.2 Penaeus monodon
TTCTTGTTTTCCTTTATTTCTGTTTTGCATTTCTTCGCTTATTTCGTTCTTTGATTTTTCTCTTTTCTGTTTTATTCTACTACTATGTTCGTCGTCTTTTTCTTCTTGCTTTATTCCTTCTCTTTCTTCTTTTCCTCTTCCTCTTCCTTCTACTTCTCCTTTTCCTTTTCCTTTTTTCTCCTCTCTCTCTCTCTCTTCTTTCTCTCTCTCCCACCCCATCTCTCTCTCTCTCTCTCTCTCTCTCTCCTCTCTCTCTCTCTCTCTCTCTCTCTCTCTCTCTCTCTCTCTCTCTCTCTCTCTCTCTCTCTCTCTCTCTCTCTCTCTCTCTCTCTCTCTCCCCCTCAATACCATTTTCTGTGCAGCGCTGATGATGATGAGGGAAAGCTGTAAAGAGGAAAGAGGGGAGAGGAGAAAGAGGGGAAGGAGGAAGACGGAGGGAGAAATTAGGTGTGTAGGTAGGCGGGTGAAGGGGGGGGGGGGTGGATAATTGATTGCGAATATTGTGGATTTTATTTCGGATATATATGGTTTAATTTCGTCACCGGCCTCAGATGGTTTTATGTTTGGCACAGATGGTGAAGTTCCCTAATGATGTCGTTTCTGGTGATTTTATGGTGAGATTCTGAATATGGTGGCAGCAAGAATGGTAAAGATGGGAATAAGGGAAGGATAGAGAGAGAGAGAGAGAGAGAGAGAGAGAGAGAGAGAGAGAGAGAGAGAGAGAGAGAGAGAGAGAGAGAGAGAGAGACAGACAGACAGACGGACAGATGGATAGACAGACTGACAGACAGAGGCAACGCATGAGCACACACACACACACACACACAACGGAAATACACTTACTTTATACTTCACACTGTCACCATTGCTACGATGATAATAACAGTGAAATACCCCCGAGAAACAAGCCAATGGTGACAGCGCGATTGAAAATTGGTAATCAGAGTAATCACCCAGATAATTACGTCCTCCCTTAACTCCCCATTTACCCCCCCCCTCCTATTACTCCACATACTTTCCTATCCTCCTCCTCCCCCCCCCCTCCTGCTAAATGCCCTCCCCCCTAAGTGGCGTGTGGGGTCGCTGGCGATGATGATGGCTATGGTGATGATGGTGTCAGCCTTAATGCGGATTATGCGAAAGATGATGATGGCGGGAGATTATTCCGTATGGGGGGAGGGGGAGGGTGATAGGGGGAGGGGGGAAGGAAAGGCGATTGGAGGAAGGGGAAAGGGAGGGGAGGGGGAGGGATAAGGAGGATCAGTGCAGACCAAATTATATGCTGACACCCCCTGACAACCTCTCTCCCCCCCTCTCCCCTTCCCCTTCCCCCCCACTTCCCCCTCTCTCCTTTCCCTAAATCACACCCTATTTAAGACTCCCTGAAACCCCTTTTGCCTTAAGAAACCCCGTGAAGCCTTTTCCTGCAATCCACGTACATGCACTCGCAAAATGTAGGAAAATGGGCAAAAAAGCTCATTAGAACGAGGAATAAGTCTTATCAAATTCAAAATGAGTTGAGAATTAGACACTGTAGTCCAAAGAGATGATTTATATTACCGAAATACCTTAATACAACGAGACATTAATCAAAACGGAACAAAAGAACACGACCAATAGATTTTAAAAAAGCAAAACCGAACAAACAAAAATATTTAGTTCTTTAAAACAATAAAATGAAAAAAAAAATCGAAACTATATATATACATACATACAAACATGTATATATATATATATATATATATATATATATATATATATATATATATATATATATATATAACAAAATCCTAAAGAAAACACCCGAATAGTCACACTTTTAAGCAACGAAAAGAGAAAAAAAAAAAAAAAAAAACGAAATTTCCTTAACTAAACCCGGTTTATTTACCCAGCCCGATTGTGCGGGTTTCCCCCCCCCTTCCTCCCCCCCCCGAACCCCCACCCCATATTGCTGTGTTTGCTCCCCGTGTAATTGAATTTAAATGATTTGAATTCTAGTTCGACTCGGCCGGTTTAATGTATGCAAAGTACGAGCTGAGATCCGGACGAAACTCGGGGGGGGGGGGGGGGGGGGGGGGGGTAAGAGAGGGGTGGGGAAGGGGGGAGGAGAAGGGATGGGTTGGGGTGGGGGGGGGTAAGGAGGGGAGAGGGGAAGGGAATAGAGGAGAGGGGAGGGAAGAGGGGAAGGGGAGAGAGGAAGAGGGGAGGGGAGAGAGGAAGGGGAGGGGGGAAGGGAAGGGTTTGGGGAGGTAAGAGAGGAGGGGAGGGGGGAAAAGACGGGTTAGGGGGAGGGAGTAAAAGAGGAGGGGGAAGGGGGGG
>NC_051398.1:41821644-41824144 GCF_015228065.2 Penaeus monodon
TCTCTCTCTCTCTTACTCTCTCTCTCACTCTCTCTTTCTATCTCTCTCTCTCGCTCACTCGCTCTCTCTATATATATGTATATATATGTATATATTTTTTTCTTTTTTCTTTTGCTCTTTCTTATTCCTTCTCTCTCTATTTCTCTGTTTAATTCATGTATTCATTTACCTTTCATTATTGTTTTCAATCCTTTTTTTCTCTCCGTTTTCTTATGTCTATTTTTCTTTATTATTTGTTCTTTATTATGTTTCATCATCTGTTGCTTTTGTTTGTTTGTTTTTCTCTCTATTTTTCTCTCTTTGTGTGTTTATGTTTTCTTTTTCACTCATTCCTCAGTTATTCTTTCCTTTTTTTTCTTTAGGTTTATTGTTAGTCGCTTAATGCCAATACATGTATATGTGTATATGCATATACACACTATCCCTATCTCTCTCTCTCTCCCTCTCTATCTCTCTCTCTCTTTGTCTCTCTCTCACTCTCTCTCTCTCTCTCTCTCGCTCTCTCTCTCTTTCTCTCTCTCTCTATTTCTCTCTCTCTCTCTTTCTCTCTCTCTCTCTCTCTTTCTTTATCTCTTTCTCTATCTCTTTCTCTATCTCTGTCTCTGTCTCTGTCTCTGTCTCTGTCTCTCTCTCTCCCTCTCTCTCTCCCTCTCTCTCTCTCCCTCTCTCTCTCCCTCTCTCTCTCTCTCCCTCTCTCTCATTCCGTGCGCTGAATGTAAATAAAATCTACGATCTTTATACAAGGTTTACACTATGGTTAAGAGGTCGCAAGAATCATTTATTCTGAATATTGTACAAATGCAACCTAATGATTTATTCAAAGGAATTTTACTTGAAGGGCCACGATTGCGTGAGAATTTAATGATGCTTTATTGATATATGAAAATAAATAAATATTATAAAAAGAGAAAATACGGAAAATACAGGAGTTGGAGCGAAGTATACTCAAATTGTGTGTGTTTTTTGTGCATTTATGAGGTGTATTTGAAAGTATGTGGAGACGTATGTGGGGTGTTTATGTTGGGAAAGGTTGTGGGGAGGAACATATGCGTATGAATGTATATTAATATGTCTTTGTATATTTGTGTATATAATCTTTTATTAGTATTTCAGAAGTAAGGTAGTACAGATGAACATATTCACATACAATGTATTAAAAGTATTCTAGTATAATTAGTAGATATGTTTGGTTATACATATATATGAATACATGCATAATATGTGTATTAATGCACATATACATATAAAGCTCATGGTATTTATTCCAAGCGACATACAACTACCACAATTTTCAAAACTGTACGATAAAAAGGGTATGAAAAAAAGACACCTTTGATCTTTGACTTTATTTTCCTCGACATTCAGAGCAGAAACATATCTTAATAGCTCTATAATTAAGGCAATTTTCCATCACAATAATTACACCAACTACAGTTCCTATGAAGGTAGTCTACACCTCATTAAATAAACTTTTTAAAGGGAGGGAGAGGAAGGAGGGGGATGGGGGTGTACACTCCAATGAGGTAACACCTTCAGTTCAATATTTCCCCACTTCTTAACTTTAGAAATTCAGCGGCGTGGGATGAGTGAATATTTCAAGGTAAATCGAGTGGAATTTCGTTCTCAAGTTTATATGATATCGTCGTAGTTGGTTACTCTCGCGTGTTTGTGTGTTTGTTTATGTCTGTGTATTTTTTGTGTTTGGGTGTTTGTGTCTGTGTATTTTTTGTGTATTTGTTTGTGTGTTTGTTTGTGTGTCTGTGTATTTTTTGTGTATTTGTTTGTGTGTTTATTTGTGTGTCTGTGTATTTTTTGGGTGTTTGTGTGTTTGGGTGTTTGTCTGTGTATTTTTTATGTATCTGTCTGTGTGTTGGGTATATGTTTCTGTGTTGTTTGAAAGTATGAAAGATCTCTTTGTGTTTGTGTCTATGTATGTTGTTTATGTGATTGGATATTTGTTTGTCTGTTTATGTATCTGTTTGTGTGTTTGGGTATTTGTTCATGTCTTTGGATATTTCGTTTGCGCTGCGAGTTTGGGTATTTATATATATATTTTTTTTACGTGCGTTTGATTATCCATATGTGCGCTTGTTCCCATATGCAATTGCTTTGTTTGGATTTCTTAATTTATGTCTGTTTGTGTGTGTGGCGGGGGGGAGGTTGTTCGGTAGGTGTGGTTGTTGATTTTTCTTTCTTTCTTACTTTAATTTGTCTATGGATGTTTTTATATACATGTGTGCGTGTGTGAGTGCGTGTGTGAATGTGTGTGTGTGTGTGTGTGTGTGTGTGTGTGTAAATGAAAGTGTTCAACCACGCACACAAACATAGGCATATGCACTATATCTATACATTTCATTCTATAAATCAATTGTACTTCGCCCCCCCCCCCTCTCAAATCCCTCATTCTCCCTAACTCGACTTTTCCATCTCATTTTCTCGGCTTTGACTCCCTCCTCCTCCCCTTCCCCCTCCTCCTCCTTCTCCTCCTCCATCTCCTCCT
>NC_051398.1:41829144-41831644 GCF_015228065.2 Penaeus monodon
AAATAATAACAGTAGAGGAAAAAAGAGAGAGATGGGGGGGGGGGGAGAGAGAGATTTATCGCTCGTAGGTGAATTAATCTTACGTGCCCAGTAACCATAATTTTGATTTTTAGGCTTAATCCTTGTTGTAGAGCGAAAGGGTTAGGCGCAGAGAGACCCATTACCGTATTTACAAGTATTTTCACCCAACGTACATGTATCAATATCATAACCATCGGAATTATTTCTTGATTATACACAATCAGGTATGTTTTGAGGATAGGCTTACTGGTAGACGCAATATTAACACTGATATCATTGGTGTATTAAGCGTTGTATGAAAAGTTTGTTTTGAGAACACGAGTTAACACTAGCTGTTTAACTCTACGGGATTTTCACATAATTCTTAGAAGAGGTCTTTAGCTTACCCAAAGAATATCAATATACTAACGATTTTATATCAGCAGTGTTGATGAATGGTGAAATAAATGAAGATTAGGGGGTTTATCAGCGATGTTTTCACATGTTTATAAGATTAATAGATTTTAAGCTGCTAAGAATAGCACTCATAGTACATAGTAATGATTACTGTGCTAATAATGGTAGCATCTATAAAGAGATTGCTCTTAACAAATCAGAATGCGATATCAATTTACTCACATATCCTAAAAAAGTTACAGGATATCGTATAAATGAAAATTATATATTCAACTTTTATATTCTTACATTCTTTGCAATTGTTTAAATTCTTAGAATGAAAAAAATATATATGTATAGTAACCAGAAATTCATTTTCCATTTCTAAAGTTATGGCCGTTCAAAGACAATTAAAATTAATTGGTAATTCAGTTGAGTTACAATTATTATTATTATTGTTATCAATACTCCTATTACTGGGATGACTACAGTTATCGAAACTATAAATAAAAGTATCATTGTCCTCACCACTATAATCATCACCGTCATCATAATCATCCGTCTTCACCATCACCACCACCATCATCCACATCTTTATTACCATCATCATCATCATCATCATCATCATCATCATCATCATCATCATCATCATCATCATCATCATCTTCTTCATCACCATCCTCATGACTTTCACTTCATCACCATCATCATCACTTTCATCTTCATTTCATCATTCTTATAGCCATTACTATATATAATATCATGATTTGTGAAGGTGCTATCACTATAATACCGTTGAGAATTGAATAAAGAAGGCATAAATAAAACGGATAATATGGACTTTTTTAAGTGAAAGGAATATATTCAAAAAGTGAAGTGCTTAGTAAAGGAAATTTAACACACGGGGGAAAAATATGGAGATGCTGAGATTACCGATCTCTCTCTCTCTCTCTCTCTCTCTTTCTCTCTCTCTCTCTCTCTCTCTCTCTCTCTCTCTCTCTCTCTCTCTCTCTCTCTCTCTCTCTCTCTCTTTCTCTCTCTCTCTCTCCTTCGCTCGATTTCTCAATCGTGTACCTATCTATCTGTCTGTATGTTTATATATTTAGAAACCCATCTATCTATCACATCCTTTTTTCTATATATTCATTCTCTCTCTTTCACAGCATCTACTTATGTATTTACACTTTTTTCTCTCTCCTTTTCATCTTCTTTATATATATATATATATATATATATATATATATATATATATATATATATATATATATATATATATATATATATCGACCTATCTATCCATCTGTCTACTTATACACAAACACACACACACATATATATCCACCTCTCTCTCTCTCTCTCTCTCTCTCTCTCTCTCTCTCTCTCTCTCTCTCTCTCTCTCTCTCTCTCTCTCTCTCTCTCTCTTTCTTTCTCTCTCTCTCTCTCTTTGGCACTCGCTGGCTCTTTGCCCAAAATGTACGGGCGAGAAGGGGGGGGGGGAGAGGCAGGGTGAAAGAGAAGTCAGATGCAAGACAGTTTTATTCCCAGGAGAGGTCATAAGGCCCGGATTTCCTTGGCCTGATGTCGCATGCACTTGCTTTTCTTTTTTTTCCTCTCTATTATTGAAATGTTTGCTTGTATGCTTTTTTTTTTTTACTCGTTTTTCCTTATTTATATATCTATTGCTTTCTGTATCTGCCAGTTCTTCGGTCAGCTGCCTACTCATTTTATGAATATATTGACTTATCTATACATCACTTTATACACTATACTCTGTCTCTGTCTGTCTGTCTCTCTGTCTGTCTGTCGTCTGTCTGCTTGCCTGTCTGTCTGTGTCTGTCTCTCTCTCTCTCTGTCTCTCTGATTCTCCTTCTCCTTCTCCTTCTTTTTCTCCTTCTCCCTCTCCGTCTCCCTCTCCTCCTCCTCCTTCTCCCTCTCTCCCTCTCCCCCTCTCTTTCTCTCCCTTCCTCTCCTCCTCCCTCTCCTTCTCCCTTTCCCTCCCTCTCCCTCTTTCATTTCTTCTATCTTCTCTCATCTTCTCTCTCTTTTTAAATAAGAGGGGGGGTTATTCTGTCATAATGGCAACGCACAAACTTTCTCCCTCAAC
>NC_051398.1:41841644-41844144 GCF_015228065.2 Penaeus monodon
CATCATCATCAATATAATTTTTATTACTAATATTATTATTATAATGACTATTATTCTCATTATCATTACTATTATGATTATTATTATCATTGTTATTACCAGTATCATTATTTTAATCATTATTATCATTATTACAATCATTATTATTAGCATTAGCATCATTTTTATTGTCATTAGCATTATCACCATTATTAACAATATTGTTAATACTATTACTATTATTATGAATAATATAACAAGTTTTTATTATCATTATTGTCATTACTGTTATCATTACCATTAACATTTTCATCATTATTACTTTCATAAATTGTTGCATTAATGTCATTATTATTATCATTTTGATATTATAATGTTTATCATTATTGTCATAATATTTGTTATAATTAGTCCGACCGTGTTGATACTATGGTGGGAAACTGCACATTTTCGAAACCTTTCTGCATATCATCTTCAGGTCGGAAGATAAACCTGAAGGTGGAATCCAGGAGTATTTTAAAACTGTAATAAATCTAATTTGTATATATATGTATTTTACCAGTCTTATTGTTATTACTTTAGACACTATTATCGTCATTATAACCAGTATCATCATTAATATTTCTATCATTATCCTTACAATCATGACTGCTATTATTATATTGATCATTCTTATTATCATTATCATTTCCATTATTATATATGTATGCATATATATATATATATATATATATATATATATATATATATATATATATATATATACGTATATATATATAGATAGATACATAGATAGATAAAGATTTTTTTTTCTTATTTTTCTTATCTTATCATCATCATTATTATTATTATTATTATTATTATTATTATTATTATTATTATTATTATTATTATTATTATTATTATTATTATCGTGATTAGTAGTAGTAGTAGTAGTAGTAGTAGTAGTAGTATGATTATTATTATTATTATTATTATTATCATTATCGTGATTAGTAGTAGTAGTAGTATCATTATTATTTATATTATTATTATTATTATTATTATTATTATTATTGTTGTTACTATCATTATCATCACAATCACAATTCCGATCATTATTATTCCTATCTTTATTCTTATTCTTATTCTTTTATTACTATCATCATCATCATCATTATTATTATCATTATCATCATTATTAATCATTATAATCATAATTATCAATATTATTAATTTTATTATTATCACTTATCTTATCATTATCATCATTACTATTATCATTACTATTGTCATCACAATTAATAATATACATATATTTTTTCATATAAATCAAACTTTTACTTGCATTATTATTACTATAACTGATATAACTACCAGAATTATATACTATTACCCCTACCATACCACTATTATTTTCACAAACAAAAAACACAACTGTCGTAAATGATAATGAAATAATAGATACTAGCATCTTAGCAGCAATGGCAATAAAAAAAATTAATGATGATGATGATAACAATAATGATGATAACCTATGATAATAAAATAATAATAATAATAATAATAATAACAATAATGATGGAATAATAATTATAATCATGTAAATAATAATGATAAAAACACAATAATCAACATTTAATAATATAATGATAATAATTAGGAAAATAATGGTAATAATAATGATTATGATAATAATGGATGCGATTATAAGCATAACAATAATAATAATAATAATAATAATAATAATAATAACAATAATAATAACAATAATAATAATAACAACAACAACAACAATAGTAATAATGATTTGATGTGGTTGTAGTTGGAAGAATAATAGTATTAATAATGATAATAATAATAATAACAGTAATAATAATAATAATAATAATGATAATAATAATAATAATATTATTATTATTATTAACAATGATAATAATAACAGCAACAATAATGATATTAATAGTAATAGTAGCATTAATAATGATAATGATCCTACTAAAAGTATTACTACTACTACTACTAATGATAATAATAACAATAATAATAATAATAATAATAATAACATCAACAATAGAAATAATCACATTAACTGTAATAATGATAACTATGATGATAGAAACAATAGTAATAATAGCAATATTGATATAAAGACTGCTATTGCTAATGATAATAACAGTAATAGATGATGATGATGATATATAACAATAATAATAATAATAATAATAATAATAACAATAATAATAATAGTAATAATAATAATGATAATAATAATAATAATAATAATAATAATAATAATAATAATAATAATAATAATAATAATAATAACAATAATAATCGTAATGAATATGACAATAATGATAGTAATACTATTACTATTATTAGTAGAATTAGTATTATTACCAGTACTAGTAATGGTAATTAAGATATCAATTATTCTTATTAGTAGTAGTAGTTTCGTAAATAATAACAATAATAATGACTATAATGATAATCATCATCATCATAATCATTATAATGGCAATAAAAGTTATAATAATAA
>NC_051398.1:41849144-41854144 GCF_015228065.2 Penaeus monodon
TGTCTCTGTTTATCGTGATGTTCATGACATTGCTTTAACAATGAAAATAACTGACAGTAATCAAAAACACATTAATAACAAGGAAAATTATAAGAAAGGAGAGGGGGAGGGGGAGGAGAAGTATCGTCATTAGCACAAAATCATTATTATCTTTATTGACAAAGTAGTTTTTGACTCGTATCAACATCCATCGTTTCCAGTACCAATAACAATGTTCTTTCTTATAGATTATCATCATTAATGTTAGTGTTATAAAAAGACAACAGTAATAATGGTAATGGAAATAAAATTCATAAATGAGTATATGAAATAATGATCATCATTATCATCATTCGTATGATCATTATTATCATCATTATTACATTTATCATTTCATCATTTTCATCATTATCTTTATCCCTGCAGCTATTACTACAATCACCCTTATATTTATATAATAATTATTTTTATTATAATTATTTATCATTATTATTATTATTATTATTATTATTATTATTATCATTATTATTATCATTATTATTATTAATTTATTTACTTTCTATTATAATCATCATTATTATTTTTCTATCATCATTATTATTGTTATTATTGTCAGTATTACAATTATCATTCATATCATCATTATCCTTATTATCATTACTATAATCATTACTATTATAATCATGATGATGATGATGATGATGAATATCATTATCATTATTATCATTATCATTATCATTATTATCATTAATATAATTATTATTATTATTATCATTACTTTTATTATTATTATTATTATTATTGTTGTTGTTGTTGTTGTTGTTGTTCTTATTCTTATTATTATTATAATTATTATCACTATTATTATCATTATTACTGAAGCTGTTACTATCATTACCATCATCTTGGTATGGGTTTCGTGCATGAGAGAGATAATAATAATCGTTTTTTTTTTTTTTGCTGTGTGTGTGTGTGTGTGTGTGTGTGTGTGTGTGTGGTGTGTGTGTGTGTGTGTGTGTGTGTGTGTGTGTGTGTGTGTGTGTGCGTCCGTGTGTCTCTTTGGGCATCATTCTACATCCAATTAAAATTCATAGAAAACTTCACGAATACGTAGAAAAAAAAATTAATTAATTAAAAAAATGACACACACAAAATAAGAAATATATAAAAGGTCGGTTGGCACACTAGTACAGCCCACGTTCGTTACACAAATATGAATACGCTTTGTTATTTGTTGATTTCAATTTGTTGCTTTTATGATTTGTTATTTTTCTTTTTCTCTCTCTTTTTTCCATTTCTGGTTTGTTTTCTCTTTCGTGGAGAGGGAAGGGGGGGGGGAGGGGGTTACGATCATTATTCAATGCTATGATTTTTGATAATTTGATTTATATCATTATCAATACTATTATCTGCGTTGTTATCTTATTATTATCATTGTCATTATTTTTATTGATATCACTGCTATCGCTTTTGCAAATAACGTCATTAGCATTATTAGTGTTTTTGTAGTTTTTATCGTCATGATCATCATGATCAACGTCGTAATTACCATTATTACTACTATCATTATCACCTGACATCATTATTAACAAGTCATTATTTACATTATCATTAAATGTCACATATTATTATTTATTTATTCATTTATTCATTTCATTTTTTTATTTTATATTCGTTAACCTTAATGAAAATATCTTAAATACATGATAAACGTTTATTTTCTTATAACCGTTTCATGGAACTGATTACGTACAGGATAATTTTAATCAAAAGAAACCCAATAAGAAATAAATACGCTCAAATTTCCGTTTCCTTTCATCACATTTTGTTGTAGGTTTATCTATATCATAATAGACAATAAACAATATTTAAATTATATAATAATATTCACTGTACTTACGCATTCCTGTATTGATGTAGTGAACTTATCCGCATTTTTGCCTCACCCTGTAACGAAAAGAGGAAAATAGTAATATTATGAATTATGTAATAATCCAATAATTGATAATAATAGTAACATTGATAAAGTAATAATGATAATAATAATTACAATAATAAGGATTTTGACCTTATTATTTCTGTGATACTAATGATGTTATGTAATCGTGGTTATCACAGTAATTATGATAAAGGTGATAATATGATTTTATGGTGATAACGACAATAACAAGAATGGTATAACAACAATAACAAATATAATTCATTATATAAAGAATGAAATAATGTAGAGACCATAAAATAAAAACGGAGAATAAGAAAACAAAGATAAATACTAATTATGATAAAAATAATAACTGTACTAACAATGGTATTAGCAATAGTAATGATGATATGATAATGACGATAATGATAATACTGTTAACGACAATGAAAACAAAAAGTAATATTTACAAAAGCATACTGTATTGCAATTGATAATAATTTTCATGATTATTATAATTATCACTATTACTAGTATTACTAGAATTAACACTGTTATCATTAACATTATCATTTTCATATTCTTTTTTAATTATATTTTCATCATTATCACTATCAATATGATCTTTATCATTAGTATCCCATTACCGTTATTTCTCTCATTATCATTTTTGTTTCATATTAGGTAGATTATGATTCATATTTCTATCATAAATATTTCAATCATCATTGTAATTCATGTTTTATTATTATTATTATTATTATTATTATTATTATTATTATTATTAGAACAGAATATCGTTACAAATAATAGAAACTAGTATTCTGTCACTGATGACGTGACGCGTAGAGCTGGGTATAAAAATTGGGGTAACTGCGTAATATGTGATGAAAATTATAAAAATAGGATATAAATGATACTAAAGTGCTTACACTGTTACTGATTTAAATACCGCTGTCATTATCATTAATATCATCATTCGCAGTATAAACAGATTTCATTTAATTAAGTATGTGATTTTGCGTGTCATGATATCAACTGAGAGTGACTTCATCGGTCTCTTTCATAGAAAGAAGATATACAATTGATGATACACGGTGGACGGTGTAGAATAAAGAACAGAGTATGTAACAAATAAGAAGAATAGAAATTACAAAGGATGATATAAAGTCAACAATAAACAATAATAATAATAAATAGATGAAATATAAATAAGAATAAAATTGATAATAATAATGATGATAATATTAAAATATCTACAAAAGCTTAACACACTGAATTATAAGAATGTTTGTTTGAACTGATAGTCCAATATATACCTTCATTACAAAAATGGGAATTACATACATCTACCTTATTATACTTAAAATGAATCCTTCTGCTTCGTGTAACATAACATAAACAAAGAAAGCTGAAACATACGCAAAGAATAAAGAAAACCGTACAAAGTAAAAAACAATAACAAACACCTTAAAACTAAAAACAAAAAACAAAAACACACCAAAGCCCACCCCCCCAAAAAAAATCTGAAAAAAACATAACCTACATCCCTTAACTTTGACAAAATCAAAGACACAGAATACCCCAAACTTTGATCTGACTTTAGCTATACACTGATAACTTGTAAGATGTTGCCCCAATGTGACTGCGGGGATGGGTTTTCTTGGCTGAACTTTGCCTCTATCCTTCGCTTTGTGTTTGTTTGTTTGTTTGGTGTGATCTTTTATCTGCCTGTATGAGGAAAAATTAAGAGACTGGGAGAGAGAGACGAACAGGCAGACTAACGGACTTCCGAACAAGTAAGCAAATCAACAGACAGACGGACATACTGACATCAGACAAATAGACAGACATGGACGGAGAAAGAGTGGTGGGTAGAAAGAGAGGGAAAGAGGAAGAGAACAAGAAATATATATTTAGATAGACTCAGAGCGAAAGAGGGTAGCAGTGCAAGAGACAGACAGAGAGAGAGAGAGGGAGAGAGAGAGAGAGAGAGAAAGAGAGATAGATAGAGAGAGAGAGAGAGAGAAGGCAGTGAAGGAAAGAGAGACAGGGGATGGCAGTGCAGGAGAGAGAGAGAGACAGTGAGAGAGAAGGCAGCGAAGGAAAGAGAGACAGGGGATGGCAGTGCAGGAGAGAGAGAAAGAGAGAGAGAGAGATGTAGTGAAAAGTAGAGACAGAGTGAGATGCTGGTAAAGAAAATCAACTGATAAAGATTGAGAGACAGAGAAATAGAAAGCGAGAGACAGAGTGAACTACAGATACGGAAAGAGGTGAGCGAAAGGAAGAGAAAGAGAGAGAGAGAGATGTTGACAAGGAGAGTCCAAAACAGAAAGAGAATGAGACACGGACTAAGAAAGAGAATGAAAGCGGGACTAGCAAGAGAGAAAGACAGAGAGACAGATAGAAATGTAAACAGAGAGAGAGGAAGAGATACGTTAACAGAGAAAGAGAAAAGACAGACATAATCAGAGAGAGGAAGAGAAAAGAGAGACATCAACAGATAGAAACGGAGAAACGTTAAAAAAAAATGAGGGAAAGATAGCAGTAATGAAAAAGAAAAAGAAAGTGTAAACAGAGAGAGAGAAAAAAAGTAATCAGAGAGAAAGAAATATGGAAGTAAAGAGAGAAGGAGAAAGACGTAAACAGAGAGAAAGAAAGAAAGAAACACAGAGAGAGAAAGAAAAATATAAACACAGTGAGAGAGAGAGAATGGCGTAACTAGAGAGAAGGAAGAAAGAAGGTAGACAGACGAACGTTATGTTGGGGCTGGAAACCATGTGGGCAGAATGACGTGGGCAAAGCGAACGGCGAGGGTTGGCAGGCTGCGAGAGAGACCTAGAATGCAGGTAACACATCCCACTTGAGTTCGTCTTCCTCAGCTCAGGCACTGCTACGATGTCAAGCCCTTCGAAACGATTACCGAAAATTAAGCAAAACAAAACAATAAATAGATAAATAAAAATAAAGATTTATTTTATTCTATTCTAAACCTCGTATATAATTAAGACATTTAAAACAAACCCAGAAATCATAATAGTTAATGCTTTGGTTTCCATACGCCTTCACACACGCAAACAATCTCCTGAGATCTATACAA
>NC_051398.1:41871644-41876644 GCF_015228065.2 Penaeus monodon
CTGTGAGACTGGTACAGGACCTGTTACTTGCACAATCAGCGATTGCCAACTCAGGTTATACAGCCACCTGGCTCGTTTCCCACAGGATGATCCTGCCCACCAGGTTGTCCCTGTTCCAGATAACTCTGGGCGGAAGAGGCCTGTGAGACGACCTAGGATGTCGTAGCTTGATCGATCAAACCTGTCGTGAATTGCTAGAGATGGGCCGGGCCTATGCCTGATGACCCGCCATGAGGGACCCTCGTAGGTGGAAACGAAGGGTGGATCCAGCTATGCACTCCCGCCGGCGTTAGTTCCCTAATGATATATATATAGATATAGATATAATGTGCACACACATACACACATATATATGTGTATGTGTATATGTATGTATATATGTATGTATATATGTATATATATGTATATATATATATGTATATATATATATATATATATATATATATATATATATATATATAGTGCACACACACACACACACACACACACACACACACACACACACACACACACACACACACACACACGCACACACACATACACACAGACACGCAAGCGAGGGGCCGCGTGAAGATCTCCGAACGCCTGATGCTCGAGCCTTTTCAAGAGGAGATCAAAGAGCAGTCAGCCATTTACTGATCACTGGAACGAGTCCTCTCTCTCTCTCCTCTAGTTTCTCCCCTTTCTCCTCCTCTTCTCCTTCTTCCTCTTCCATTTTTCCTTCTCTCTGTCTTTCTTTAGGACTTTCGGCTCCTATTCTCTTTCCAATTCTTTCTCCTGTTTTCTTCTCACCTTCTTTCTTGTTCAATTTCTCCCTTTCTATTAGAGTTCGTCCTTCTCTTCGTCGTCCCTCTTAATCTTTATCTCTTTACTTCTCTCTTTTCCTTTTCTTCGCCTTCTTCCTTTTCCCTCTTGTTTTCCTTCTCTTCACGCTTTACTTCATCCTCTCTCCTCCAGCCTTATCTTCCTCCTTCTTCTCTCTCTCCTCCTCCCTCTCTTCCTCTTCTTCTTCCCTCCCCCCCTCTTCTTCTCCATTTTTTTCTTCTTCCCTTCTCTTCCTTCACTTTCTCTTCTTCTTCTTCTCCTCTTTCTTCAACCCTCTCTTCTTCTCTTCCTCATCTAGTCTCCTTCTTCTTCTTACCACTCTCTTCTCCCTGTTTTCTCTTCATCCTCTTACTTATTTTCCGCCTGTTGCGAAAAAAAATCTACTTCTTTAATTTTTGGTTTGAAAAAATATAAAACCTGTAATTAAGAACAAAAGCATATACAAACAACCAACATGGAAACAACAACAACAAAAGGCAAAAACAAAAGCATATCAAGTAAATTCAAAAGATCTATAAAATGAAATAAAAAATCAACACATTTCAAAACTCTTTTAGGTTCTGCATCAATTCGTCGATCAAAATATGACACAAAACGAAGAAAAAAGGAAAGCATGATAGGGCACAAGGCCAGCTGATAAGCATGAAGATATTTATTATCTTTTATATGTTTATAGATATCTAAGGGCTTATGCTTATGCTGTGTGTGTATGTATGTGCAACTTTATGAGGTGTATGGAGATTTTTTTTTTTCTTCTTCCTTGTTTTCATTTTGTTTATTTTTTTTTTCTTGTTTCCTGTTCTTTTCTTCTACTTTCACCTTTTTTTCTCTTTCTCATTGCCGTTTATTTTTTATTGTATTTATTTCCCTTTCCTCTTTTGTTATATATATGTTTTCCTTTTTTCTATTTTCTTTTTCTTTTTCTTTTCTTCGTATTTTCACATCATACTCTGCTATCTTTTTTCCTGTCCAATTTGCTCCTCACTATTATCAAGCTTCCTCGTCTTATTATCCGTTCGCTTCCTGTTTTTTTCTTTTTCTTCATTCCCCTGCTTCCATCATCAATATCTTCCCCCATCCACTTCCTCTGTCTCATTCCTCCCTTTATCTCATTCCTCCGTTCCCTTCATCTGTTTTTTCTTCAATCCTTTGGTTCCATTTTCATCCACTTTTTCCTCCCGCTCCATCACCACCACCATTACCTCCTCCACCACCATCATTACCACCACCATCAATTCTTTCTCAACCTGCTCCAACTCCACCTCTCCTCCACCACCACCATCACCACCACCTTCACTTCTTCCTCCCCCACCTCCTACTCCAACTCCACCTCTCCTCCACCACCACCACCATCACCACCACCATCACTTCTTCCTCCTCCACCTCCTACTCCACTTCCACCTCTCATCGTTACCAAACCCCTTTCTTTCCTTTACATTACGAAAGGTCATAGTTTACGCTCTGTAGGAAAGGGGAGCTCAAAATGCACGGGTTGGATTGTCGATAAGAGTGACAACGTATTAATAGTGTGTCTGTTTGTGCACTTGTGTGTGTGTAGTTCTGTATTGGGGGTGTGGAAAGGGGGGAGGGTCGGTGTTTGTGGGTATGTTGTGTGTTTGTGTCGGATGGCGATTTTGTGGATGTGTGTTTGCTTGTGTATCTGTGTTTGTAATGTGTGTGTGTGTGTGTGTGTGTGTGTGTGTGTGTGTGTGTGTGTGTGTGTGTGTGTGTGTGTGTGTGTGTGTGTGTGTGTGTGTGCACAGTATGTGTTTGCGTGCATGAGTCTATATAATAGCTGACAGATTCTGCATTCCCTAACCCACCCTATTCTAGTTCCTTGTACTAACAACTCCTTATCTCAATCCACATTTATCCACCTATCCACCCTTCAGGAGAAAGACCAAACATCCACCGCCACATCACCACCACCGCCACACCACCACCCCCGTCACATCACCACCCCCGCCACATCACCACCATCGCCACACCACCACCCCCGCCACATCACCACCACCGTCACGCATTACCAAGGAGACATTACCGCCACCGCCACATCACCACCACCGCCACGCATCACCACCACCACCGTCACGCATTACCGAGGAGACATCACCGCCACGTCAGTACAGCTTTGCTACAGTGAATCAGGATACTGAATCTGCACTTCTCAGGACTACAGGCGGAACACTGCTTACGCAGGCGGGTGCAGTGACGTGGCTGTACAGTTCCTTAGAAAGCGGGAATGTGTTTATCATTACCATTTCCTTCATCATCATTATCATTATATTTATGAGGGATTTTCATTGGTTTTATTATCATTATCATTACTATTAACATAATTATCATTATTGTCCCTACCATTATTATGAGTAATAGTAGAAGTAATAAAAGTAGTAGTAGAAGCAGTAGTACTAATAATAGTAGTAGCATAAATGTTAAAATTATATATTGCAGAAATAGCAAGTGTAGCAACAGTAACAATATTATTATAATCATCATTGTTATTATCATTACTATCATTAGCATTATCAATGTTGCTGATAACATTATCATCCTTATCATTCTTATCATTATCATTATTAGTCTCACCATTAACATTATCATCACCATAACTTTTTGTCTTTGGAAATATAATAAGCATATTAATCGGGTATATATTTGTTAGACAGCTGTTTACCATATCCAAAATCTATCTGTGTTTTTAGGTGCGTGATTTCTGTCTGTGTGTTTTTGCTATCTGTCCTCGCTAATATTTTTTGCCTCTTATTTTTTATCTATTGAGCCATTTCTTTCCCTCTTTCGCTCTCTCTCTCTCTCTCTCTTTCTCTCTCTCTCTCTCTCTCTCTCTCTCTCTCTCTCTCTCTCTCTCTCTCTCTCTTACACTATTTCTTACTTTCTATTTCTCTTACTCTTTCTCTCTTACTCTCTGTTTCTCTTACTCTCTGTTTCTCTTACTCTCTATTTCTCTTACTCTCTATTTTTCTTACACTTTCTTTCACATATTCTCTCTTTTCCTCTGCTCTCTCTATCTCTTAGTCCTCCCTACCCCCCCCCCCTCCGCAGGGATCCCAAGGCCTGAGGAACTCGTCCGGAAAATATGAAAATATGGTTATGGCCAAATTATACACATTTTTGTTTCTCCCATTTACTCTGATTTCCCCTCGCTCGCCCTCTCCTGCCCTCGCCCCGTTACAGCGAACAAAGGCCGTGTCACTCCTCCTATTTCGCTGTAGTTTCGTGAAACTCGTTCTTCAGGAAGCCAACACGTTCAGGATCTTTTAAAATAACGGAATGGGACTAAAATCCGTGTCTGAAAGAGGGGAAAAGAGGGGTTCAGGAGGGACGGCAGATGAGAGGGTGTTGTGTCCCGCCATGAATAATAATTGACATGAGAATTCACTGATGTCTCCATCATTTCTTCCTGCGATGTCGATCCAAGGGGCCTTTTTCCCCTCTGAGGGGAATGGCAGATGAGAGGAGACTCGCTGTTATCGGCCAATGATCATAAGGTGGTTTGTGGATTCTCGGATAGCATTATCTTTTTTTTTCTTTTTCTTTGGCATGCACACGTAAAACACATGTGTGTTTCTCTATGTGTGTGTCTTTCTTTGTATATAATTCTCTCTCTCTTCATTTCATTCTCTCTCTCTCTCTCTCTCTCAATCTCTCTCTCTCTCAATCTCTCTCTCTCTCTCTCTCTCTCTCTCTCTCTCTCTCTCTCTCTCTCCCAATATGTCACCATAACTGACTCTTAAGCTTTCTCTCGATCAAACTTATACTTTCAATTTCACATCAATTTTCACTCTCCATTTCTCTTCCACTTTCCTTAGTCTTAGTCTTAGTCTTTCCTTACCTTAGTCTTAGACATTCATCTGCAGTTTTTTTTTTTCTTATTTCAAATATGGTTAGAAAGTTAATTATCTGTGGAAGAAATTACGACACACACAGACGTCAGCCTAAAACAAAGGTCATTTTTGGAACATTAGTCACGTGACAAATTACTTCAAAGATATATGCAAATTAATGGACAAGAAAAGGTCAGAGGTCTCCCTGGGTAAAGCATGTTAGTATAAAACTGTTGACGAGTTGCCTCGAGTCGATGATTGTTTTTTGTATGAATTAATTGCCAAAGGAGTTATGAATATTGATGGTAACCTAGCGATAGATAAATAAAA
>NC_051398.1:41896644-41899144 GCF_015228065.2 Penaeus monodon
CTCCTCTTCTCCCCTCTTCCAATTCCACCTCCTCCACCTCTTCCTTTCTCTTCCCTTCCACATTCCACCCTATCCTCTACCCCCACTGCGACTATTGCATCCCCTATCCCCTTCCCTCCCTCCACCCTCCCTCCAATCCCCCCTCCCCTCCCCCCAACCCCCAACCCCATTCCCCAACCCACCACATTCCCTCCACCCAAAAAAAATAAATAAATAAAAAAAAAAAAAAAGGAAAAAAAGAAAAAAAAAGAAATTCGCTCATTACAATCTGCGTTCCAGCAATTTGTCACGCGATGTTCCCTTGCCAGCGGGGATTGATCAATGTCACACCGCAGCAAAACCGTGTCCTCGGGAGCTGCCTTGGACACGGAGGGGAGAGGGGGGGTTAGGGGGACGGAGAAGGGAAATGGGCATGAGGGTGGAGGAGGGAAAGGGTGGGGAAATGGGCATGGAAGGGGAAGAGGAAGGAGAATAAGGGAGAGGGGGTATAGACACAGAGGGAAAAGGGAGAATTAAGAATAGAGGGGGGGGGGGCGTAGACACGAAGGGGAGAGGGTGGAGTTTAAGGGAGTGGAGAGAAATGGACAAGGAGGAGAGAGGGGCTAGGAAGGCCGAGGGGAGAGGGGGGGGGTAAGCATGAAGGAAGAAGAAGAGGGTATGAGAGAGGGAAGAAATGGATATGAAGGTGTGAAGGGGGATGAAAGGGAAGAGGGAGGATTATGAGGAGAAGGGGCATGGACACGAGGAAGGGAGAGGGAACATGGGGATGGAAAAAGGAGACGAAGGAAAGGGAGGGGGAGAGCAGCAAAGAGCGAGGGAGGAATGGACAGGGAGAAGAGGGAAAAAGAGAGAGAGAGAGAGGAGTATGATGAGGGGAAACGCAATGAGCATAGAGGGGACTGGGGAAGGGAGAGTGAGAATCGAGGAGAGGGAGAGGAGTTGGGAAAATGGGGAGAGGAAGAGTAAAGGAAGGCAAAGGAGAAGGCGAATGAAGGGAAGGAGGAAGAGACAGGAGGCGGGGGGCGCTGCAGGGGGAAAGAAGAACAAATAAAAGAGAGAATACAGGAGAGAGAGGAGGGATGCGAGGGATAAAGAGAGGATAGAACCAAAAGGAGGAAGGAGGAAGAAAGAGAGAAGAGAGAAGAGAGAGAGAGAGAGAGAGAGAGAGAGAGAGAGAGAGAGAGAGAGAAAACAATAGTCTTCAGAAACATACCAACGAAATCATTACCACACCTTACCACACATTCTACCAATGCAACCTACCTCCCTCTACCACAAATCCACCATCATACCTGCTCTGGAAGCCTCTAACCGATACCATCTACCACATCAACCTCAAACATCAACCGTATTTACATCCTGACATATCCACGAAGCACAAGCACTGAAGAAATCTCTGCAACATGCAACATGGCATCTGTGACAGCATAAATAACAAAGCGTAAAATCTTGCCCGGGGGCGACCTGTGTTTGCATCTCGTAAATTTGCAAGCAATGCGGCAGGTACAGTTCATTTCATGGTCGTGTAATGCAATTGCAAAAGGATATGCAATGGATTGACGGGATTATGTAATTGTCCAATGCGCTCTCTGGATGGACTTACAAGATTAGGCACCGGTTCTTGTTGCTCCTCTTCTTCGTCTTATTCTCTTTTATCTTTTTCTCCTTCTCCTTCCTTTTCTAAGTTTCTCTTTTCCTGTAGTTTATTATATCCCTTATCATCATCCGCCATCCATTATCATTTTCTTTCACCTTTTCCTTCTCCCTCTTCTTCTTCTTCATTCTCTAAAATTCTCTTCTCTTGTAGTTTATCATATCATTTCGTACTTTATTTATTGCAAACAATGTCTCTCAGCAACTCGCGAGCAAATGAAGACATCACCTGCTTCATGCATTGGGCTTTCCACGCACTAACAAGCCGTCTGTGTAGATCGCATGCCCTGGCAACACAATGCATTTGGAATATATTTGCGGCGTGTGTGTTCGTTTCTTTTATGTGTCTGTTTCTCTCTGTCTTTGTGTCTGTCTGCTTGTATGTCTGCCTGTCTCGTCTCTCTTGTGTTTATCATCCGTGCATTTCTCCTTCCTCCACCTTCTTACTCCTACTGCTGCTGCTCCTCCTCCTTCTCCTCCTCTTCTTCCTCCCTCTTCCTTATCCTTCAATTCCTCCATCACTCCCTCTTTCCCTCCCTCTCTTTCCTTCCTCCTCCCCTCCTTCTCTCCCTTCTACCTCCTCCTCCTCCTACTCCTACTCCTACTACTACTACTACTACTACTACTACTACTACTCCATCCTCATCCTCATCCTCCATGTTTCTCCACCTCCTCCCTCTCTCCCTCCCTCCCTCCCTCCCTTCCTCTCTCCTTCCCCACAACCACATGCCACACGCAACACTTGCCTTATGAATGTTTTATTTGATCAGTGACGCGCCTCCCATAAGCCCCAAAGCCATCCAGGAAATCTCTCGGAATCCAACGCTAAATCCCGCATCATCCCCCT
>NC_051398.1:41904144-41909144 GCF_015228065.2 Penaeus monodon
TGTCTATATATGCATATATGTATATATATATATATATATATATATATATATATACATATATTTATAAATATACATATATTTATATATATACATATATATACATGTGTGTGTGTGTGTGTGTGTGTGTGTGTGTGTGTGTGTGTGTGTGTGTGTGTGTGTGTGTGTATATATATATATATATATATATAAAATATATATGTATATATATATATATATATATATATATATATATTATATATATAAATACACATATATGTATATATGTATGTATGTATGTATATGTATATGATATATATGTGTATACATATACATATATGTATATATATATGTATATACATTTATGTATGTATATACATATATATACATATACATACATAAATATATATACATATATATATATACATACATATATACACACATTCACGTGTGTATGTATGTGTATATATAGCCACACATATTTCAAAGCCCAAACTGGAACAAATTATTTACACTAACGCCAAATTTTCATAGTGAAATTAATACGAAAAGAGGGAGATGGGAGGGAAAAAAAGAGATGATGAAAAAGAGGCATAGATAATTACTCTATATAGAGCATGTACTCAAACAGCATGTAAGTTGTAATCACAGTCATCAAGAGGAAATTTTGGGTTACGATCGGTATCACGCATCCTCTCTAATTGATCAAAGCAACAGCGGTAAACAACATGCCCCGATTATACGCGCACATGGACACACACACACGCGCGCGCGGTTACACATACGCACATAGCTTATGGGTTTTAGGTGAATGTTAGCATACCAGAACATGTGCATATATGACATGTGTATCGAGATAGATGTATACAAGAATATAGATATACACACTATATAAATTAATACATATCCACACACACACACACACACACACACACACACACACACACACACACACACACACACACACACACACACACACACACACACACACATCCCCTATCCTAACCTTCCCCTCTCCTACCCATTAAACCCCCTTTTTTCCCTTTTCTCCCTCTCTCTTTCCCTCATTCGCTTCACTGATCATAGTTAGTTAGGGGGAGGGGGAAGCTGGGGGTCTAATCACAGCTTTTATCTGACTGATATCAACCCTAATAAATGGCCCCCAAATCTGCCCCTGTCAATTCCCGTGTTCCTGATCCCTTATCTCGATTCCCTTCTATATATATCCTTTATTTACCTAAATATCTATCCTTTGCTAATTCTCTCTCACGATCTCTATCAAAAAGATGCATGTTTTTTAATTAAGTGTTTTTTTCTATCTATCCATCAACTTATTTATCTTTATTTTTTGTTTCTGACTGTTTGTCTGCCTTTTTGTTGATTGAATGCCTCTCTCTTTCTCTCTCTTCTCTTCTCTTCTCTTCTCTTCTCTTCTCTTCTCTTCTCTTCTCTTCTCTTCTCTTCTCTTCTCTTCTCTCTCTCTTCTCTTCTCTCTCTCTTCCCTCTCTCTCTCTCTCTCTCTCTCTCTCTCTCTGCCTTTGTTATTAGTCATTACCGTTTACCATATCTGCGTCGATGTTCCTTCATTAAACATTACCTCTCGCATCTCGCTGTCAGTTACTTAACGTCGATTTTGAAAATAATTCTAATTGCAGGCATTGATATCTAGGGCTTATTATTTCAAATTTATCTAATTTATAGTTTATGCGCTCTATCATCAGCTGTTTATTGTTGATGAGGTAGTCGGGTAATTAGTTTAATTTGTTGTTGTTTTTTTCTTTCTTTTGTTAAGCTCGCTAGACTGTTTTACTTGGGTTTTATAAGGTCAGTTGTAGACTACCATGCACTGCACTTGTTGCAGTGTAAGGAATCAGAAATAGGTAGTTTGGAGGTAGTGCAAAATGAAGGTATGAGGATTATCCTCGGCGCCCCGAGAACAGCAAGGATAGTAAACATGAGATCAGAATTAAACTTACCATCCATTTCTGATAGAATAATATTCATTTCCACCATATTTGGGGTCAAAGCTCTGAGGGAACCCTCGTATCTCTCAGATTTCCAAAAACAACTGCAACATAAAATCACGCAAGACGACGTGACAAATCACACACACGCGCGCCCTCTGATACACAAAATCTCCATGAACATTATAAAACTCAATGTTCCAATTAGTAAAATACCAAAAGGTCGCTCCATTCCACCATGGAAAAATTCAACATTGATCGTGCACCTTACATGTCTACCACAAAAAAACAGGGTGCATAACTGTGTGTTGAAACAAATTGCGCTAGCAACGGTAACGGAACACACAGAATCTATGGGTGATGATGCATATGAGTGTTACGCCGACGGATCCGTACAGTCTGGATACAAAGCTGGTTGTGCTTGCGCTGTATACAAAAATGGCTTACTACAACATCAAGTTAATATGAGAATACAAAACTGGGCCAGCACTACACAAACGGAGCTGGCAGGTATACTCCTCGCAACGGAATTCTTAATGTCTAGGGGCTCTGGAGTAGTTTTCTGTGACTCTCAAAGTGCTCTTCGGACGCTAAATTCTTTCAAAGCAGGTGGCGATGAAGAAATTGTGAGTTGCATTAAGCGTAACGTAACCTATGCAACAGAACGTAATTTCAACATTCAATTTGTATGGATACCATCTCATGTTGGCATACGCAAGCACGACCACGTAGACAAATTGGCGAAAGAAGCCTGCAGCAAGGATATTGTGAACATATATCTTGGGATGCCTCTTGCTAGGGTTGCACATATATTGAAAAGTTCTCATGAGGAAGAACTAGTAGATCTGATTAACACTCAAAGGCCTGAAAGCTGTACCATAAGGCACTACGATCAGTATAGAGATGGCAAGCCTTCCTATGGGTGGCACCGAAGTCAAACCAGACAGTGTGACGTGGTTATTGCCAGAATACGTTTAGGTTACAGAATGTACTGGCAACTGCACGGTGCAAGAAGTGCAGATGAATCTAGATGTAGACTGTGTAACGAAGAAAACAAACGAACGCTTGAGCACTATATCTCGGAATGTCATGTGATACAGCCTTTCAGACCACCTAACATGAGGTATAAAGAACTATGTGAATATTTCATTTCATCTGATACATTGGAAGATATACTCGTACTATACCCTAAATTTACTATGTGAGAACTACCGTAAACAAATAACAGTGTTATTCAAACACAGTGGCAAAAGCATATGTAAGTAATAATTTTTGTATGATGTATGATTTATATTTCTATTTTACCTTGTACAACTACAGTAGTTACAGACTACTGTACAATGTCAGATATATGTAAAACTGTAATCGTGATTGCCCACGCCTGAGCAGATACCCAGGGTGGTAAATAAACTTACTTATTTTTTATAAGACATTAAACGTGGCGTGAATCTCCCTTAGATTTACTACGGTAATAAAATCATATCGCACCTGTCACCTTTAACATTAGTGTTAATGGGCATTATCATTCTCAGCACCATTTTGGTTGTTACTGTTATTATCACGGTTATCATAATCCTTTCGTGTTATCATAATCATTATCATTATTGTTAATATCTCTGCTTGTCATATTTACCTTTGGTATTCCAATCATCAATAATGACACCACCAGCAAAATGGCAATAACATCAGAACCAATAAAAAATTATAATACGTTTGTAACAGTAATTATTGCAAAAGTCACTAGTATAAACGACTAGATAGTAAGGCGTTGCGTATATAAGTAAATAACTTTTTTTTTCTTTTTAGCGAGGGTTCTGAGCCATTTCCATGGGGGATGCCAACATAAAGCAGTAATACCTACAGGTGGGCGTCTTGTAGCTAAAGAGAATGTAGACCCACACCTCGTTAGCAAAAGGGCCTTTACAGTACTGCAAGACGTGTTTATACTATAGTGTATTGTTCTTCAAGGGTATGTGTGGTATTAGGCTCGATTCCCTATCTCCCCTTTTAATGGGGGATTACTGTAGGTGCTTGGAGGATTGTGGATTGTGCTGAGAGCTAGTTTTTGTCTCTTTGGAGTGGGCTTTTTATGTTATATATATATATATATATATATATATATATATATATATATATATATACGTTTGTTTTATGTGTGTGTGTGTGTGTGTCCCTCCACCTCTCTCTCTCTCTCTCTCTCTCTCTCTCTCTCTCTCTCTCTCTCTCTCTCTCTCTCTCTCTCTTTCTCTCTCTCTCTCTCTCTCTCCCTCTCTCCCTCTCTCCCTCTCTCTCTCTCTCTCTCTTGCTTTAGTAATGTATCTAAAATTTAGTTTAATAGTAAAGAAATAAGTTAGTTACTTCCTTTCAGATCATTTGTTTATTAACAAATTGGTTGGTAAAGGGGCAGGGGGAGTCTTACTAGATCTATATTAAGCGAATTCAGACAATCCAACTACGTAAAACACATCATCCGCCTTCTTACCTGTCAGCGTACTGTTAAAAGCCAGTAGTATATTATTGGTACAACACGAAACGTACAGTATTTGTTCCTTCCTGGACTGAGGTTCGATCAGATTTTTTTTCATTGTCTTCATAGATAAAAAAAAGGCATGGATGAAACTGAATAACTTAACAAAGCAAGAGGTTCCTTTCGCGGATTCAGTATGCTTCTACAGGAATTAGATAAATGAGAAATATTTCCTTTCAACCTTTATCCTCATCTTATAATTAGATAAAAACCTCAATTTCAAATCATCATCCCTCTCTCTCTCTCTCTCTCTCTCTCTCTCTCTCTCTCTCTCTCTCTCTCTCTCTCTCTCTCTCTCTCTCTCTCTCTCTCTCTCTCTCTCTCTCTCTCTCTCCTCCATTCTTCTACATTTGCATGACGGACAAATTTTCGTACTGTGAATAAATTACGAAACAAATATTTAGTTTCTTATGATTAACGTTTCTTTTCAATTGAGATAATATGAAAATCTAATCTATCCAAGTTGAAAAATGCAAACATCACACGTCATTCGCTGTTACGCCAATCTTGAACAGTTGGTACATGCAAAAAAG
>NC_051398.1:41916644-41919144 GCF_015228065.2 Penaeus monodon
TTAAACTACGTCATGCAGATCGAAAACATCCAAATACACATCAGTCCAGGTCATGCATAGTGGAAGATTTTTTTTTTTTATCCATCCTGCTCTAAAAATCCCATAAAAACGTAAAAATATAGCCATCAAGCACAGAAAAAAAAAATAATAATCTCAAATTCTGACATGCACGCAAGAATAATATTTCTATATACTATATATATAATACATAGATAGACCGATAAACAGATAGATATGCAGAACCCCCCGCCAAGCATATCAAAAAAATTAATCTACATATAAAAAAGCGCTATGCACATCAAAAAGAAAAATCATACAGATCAAAAACCCCGTCATGCAGCTTAAAACCCCATGAACCCCATCCGTCCTTGGTACTTAAGTTAGCATGGCGATCAGTTTTAACTTTTCCAAAAGAGGAGGATGGCTGTGAGCGGGACAGGGTAATCCACAGACTAATGTTGAACGATTAAAATCCTCAGACATTTTGGTGCTGTGAGTGTGTGTGTGTTTGCGTGTTTTGGCCGGGGTTCAACTTTGGCGAATGGGAGGCTGAGCATTCTTTCTTCATGACTTGATTTCCTTTTCTTTTTGTTGATGTACGTAGGTGATATTGATATTCTTCTCTCTCTCTTAGTTATGTATCTTGTGGTCTTATGATGTTTGTTTTGTTTTGGGGAGTCTTGGGTTGAAATGAGAGGAACTGGTCTATATTCTAGACTCGTCTTAAATAATTCCAGAGACAAAATCAGTCGCGAACTTAAGAAGCTAGCTGGGCCACCGCGGCATGGACTCCCCGCAGGTATTTCGCACCTTTGCCGGACCCTTGCGACCCCCTGCTGCGCCTCCTGCTGTGCTGTGCCCCCACTCACCCGCCCTGCCCCTGCCCCTGCCCTAACCCACCCCGTCTGCCCACCGCCTCTAAGACCGCTTCCATTGCCCACTTGCCTTTGCCCACCTTCTCCGCTAACCTTCTCTGTTTGTTTGTTTTACTGGTTATCTTCTTCACCTGCTTGCTCCCACAGCCCATTTCCTCCTCCTCTGCCCATCCTTTTCTCTAACCATATTCTTTTAATATTATCTTTCTCCCCCACCCACCCTATCTATCACGCCCCATCTGCCTCCACATCCAAAATATAATACTAATAAATTCCAACAACAAATAACGCTTCTTGCAGATACCTTACTCTCGAAGCTGTTACTCGAAACGTTTCCGGTCGATACTCGAGGCTGAAGTGACAGCGCTGTTGAGGACAAGGCTCCCCGCTGGGCTCCGACGCCGCTCTGTCTTCTCTCCTCCTTTCTGTCTTCTCTTGTCTTCTTTTTATTCGTCTTCTCCATTCTCTTCTCTGTTCGTTACTAATGTTTTCTTCACAGTGTATTTACTTTGCGTTTTTATCTCTGTTTTATCTCTTTCTTTCACTCTCTCTCTCTCTCTCTCTCTCTCTCTCTCTCTCTCTCTCTCTCTCTCTCTCTCTCTCTCTCTCTCTCTCTCTCTCTCTCTCTCTCTCTCTCTCTCTCTCTCTCTCTCTCTCTCTCTCTCTCTCTCTCTATTTTTATCCATTTTTCTTTGATTTTCATTTCTCTTTTCTTCATTTTATCGCTTCTATACGATTCCAAGTTCATTATATTCCTCATCCGTGTTATTGTCAGATTGCTGTTTCTCTTTTTCTCATTCCTGATTTGCTCTTTCCCCTAACCTATTCCCTTTTCTTTATCCCCTTCATTCTCACAGTTTGATTTCTCTCCATTCGCATTGTGTCCCCTCTTCCTTATTTGCTTTTCCCCTCTCTTCCCCTATCTATCAATCTTTCTTCCTTCCTCTCTTACTATCTTCTTGCCCCCCCCCCCTCCTCCCCGCTGAGGTTATCAAAGGTCACTTCTCTTTACTTGAGTTTATTCTTCTTTGTTATAACTTATGTAATTACCTTTTATCAACAATTCCTTCTGCACATTTTGTTATTTCGCTTATTCCCCTTTTTGACACATTCTCTTTCTCTCCCTCACACAATTCGCCTATCCCCTTCCTCTCAGTCCCTCCCCTCCCACCCCCCTCTTCTTATCCCACCTCCCCCCCTCTTCTATCTCTTATCCCTCCCTTAATCCCCACACTTCAATACCCTTCCTCCTTACCCCACCTTTAGCCCCCACCCCTACCCCTGGCACCGAGTTCCCCCCCCCCTAGTTCCCTCCCCTCGTTCGATTTTGCTTTCCCTCCGCCTATCCTCTTCCCTCCCCTCCTTCGATCCTCTTTTCCCTCCCTTTTCCCTCCTCTTACTCTCCTCCATCCTCGATTTCCTCTATTATTTCACTTATCTACTTCTCTTTCCCTCCCTCCCTCTTTGTTCTACTTCCTCCTTCATTTTTCTTTCTCTCCTTCTTTCTCTCCCTTCTTCCATCCCCTATCTCTCTCTCTCTCTCTCTCTCTCTCTCTCTCTCTCTCTCTCTCTCTCTCTCTCTCTCTCTCTCTCTCTCTCTCTCTCTCTCTTTCTCTCTCTCTCTC
>NC_051398.1:41924144-41934144 GCF_015228065.2 Penaeus monodon
CTCCCCCGTCTTTCTTTCTATCTGTCTGTGTCTGTGTTTAGTTCGCTCTCTCGCAGCTCTTCAAATCTCATTTTGCCATTTTCGGTTATTTTTTTCTATGATTCTGTCTTTCCCCTCTTCCTTCTCACTCTCTCGCTCTCGCTCTCGCTCTTGCTCTTGCTCTTGCTCTTGCACTTGTTCTCGCTCTCGTTCTCGCTCTCGCTCTCTCTCATTCCCTCTCTCCCTCCCTCCTTCCCTCCCTCCGTCCCTCTTTCCCGCCCTCCCTCCCTCCTGCCCTTCCTCCTCCCTCCTCCCTCCATGACACATACCATCTGGCGCCTCAATGCAATTTGGTTAACTAGCAATCAAACATCTCTCACACAGGCAGATAAAAGACCCATCACAGGCGCCCCGCTCGCCCGATCGCTTGCCGACACATGGTGCAGCCCTAGTTGCTAGCAGGCCATCTGTTGTTATCATGCAAGCGCCTGATACCTTGCAGTGCCGTGGATCTTATCAAAGGGTAGATGCTGGGAGAAAGAGGGGTGGGATGGTGGAGGAAGGGAGGGGAGAAGGGAGAGGGGATAGGGGAGAGGGAGGGAGGAGGGAGGGAAGAAGGGAGGGCGGAAGGAGGGTGGAGAAAGATAGAAAAGGGGGGAGGGAGGGAAGAAAGGAGGGTGGAGGGGAGAAAGGAGAGTGGATGGTAGGGAGGGTGTGGGAGCCTGGGAGGGAAAGAGGGAGTGTGTGAGAGCCAGGGAGAGTGGGGAGGGGAGGAGAGAAAGGGGAGGGACAAGTGGTAGTCACAAAGCTTGTTTGTTACAGAAGGGGGTGGGGTGGGGGTTATGCTTGTTCTACAAGGAAAGGAAAAGGGTTTATGCGAGGTAGTGAAGTGCTGAAATTTGTTCCCGAGAGAGAGTTAACGTTGTTCCACAGCCGGAGAGTTCACCCCTGCTTACGAGGGTTCCTATAAAGAGTTTCGATGGAGCAATTCCCCCTTCTGATTGGACGGAGCTAGCCTTGTTAACGGGACACAAGCCCTGGTTCATGGGACAGTTATGTTGTTGATGGGACAGATATGTTGTTGATGAAACAGTTACACTGGCGAATGGAAACGGTCAAGTTGTTTGTGGGGATTCTTATAGCTTTTACGCCCTGGGACCGCTGCAAAGAGCTAACAATCCTAATAGGTTCTGCATTTTCATGGTGTCTTTACCTTTATCGTAGTGTTGCAACCGAATAGCTTATGACATAATTGCATTTTAGTTATAAATACATCACTGAAGAATAATAAATATCATTAGTGCAAGTCGTTTACCTACTACTACTACTACTACTACTACTACTACTACTACTACTACTACTACTATTGCTCCTTCTTAAACAGCTGTGTTATACAGATGTTACCGAATACGAAGGCTTTTGGGATATCAGGACCCTTAAGCATTAACGAAGTAACCACGCATTACCCGGACAAGTATTTCACATCCAATGGTCCTTAATGTCTCTGGGAAGATACTTAAATATCCTTAAGAAATGCTTCATGTAGCCGGTATGGACAGCTTAATGTAGAGTAATAGAGACGTTACACTTTCATTAGCGTATAAACTTGTATTGATCAACTGGACGTATAAGGAGAGGAGGAAGGAAGGCAAATAATGGAGCCTTGAACTACAGTCCGAGTCACCCTTGTTCTCTCTGCGCTGGTTCGTGCTTTTGCTTTTTCCCATGCTACTGCGGCATTCGTTTCTTTTTCTTTCCTCCCTTCTCGCCTCTTTCTTTCTCTTCTCTTACCTTCTGTTCTCTCTTTTCCTGTCTCTCCTTCTCATCTCTTCTCTTCTCATCTTCCTCTCAGCTCCTCTTTTATTTTATTTTGTTTTATTCTTCTCTTCTCTATTATCCGCTCTTCCCATTTTTCCCTCTTCCGCTGTTTTATTTTATTTTATCTTATTTTATTCTGCTCTTCTCTACTCTCCTCTTTTCTCTCTTCCCTCTTACCTCTACCCTCTTCTCTCTTTCCTCTCTCCTCCTTTTCCCCCCTCCCTCTCCCTATCTTTCCCCATAACTATAACCCTTCACCCATCATTTATTCAATACTTAACGTAACCGTGGATGGCGTTTTCAAGGAAATTCTTTTCTTTTTTCCACAGCCAATGCGAATTACCTTCCAGAACCTTGAGAAGACCCAGTAATAAGTTCGAACAACTAACAAAGGACCGGAAGACTGGGAAACTACCTGCTACAGTAATCAGACAAACAAGGGGGCGAGACTGTCCGTGTATTTTTCTTTTTTCTTTTTTTTTTCTTTTTCTTTTTTCCCAGCTGTGATTTTCAACTTTTTTTTTTTAGCTTTGGTTCTTTTTTTTATTCTCTCTTTCTTTGGCAATGGAGAGGTAGAGGGTAAGGTCAGTTGCTTTTCATAACGAGGCCAAGGGTAGTTTAAATTACGGCTAGGAGTGTGGAAAAGGGGCTGGGAATGGGGATAGTGTGAGGGAATTGGACCCTGTAGCTGTGGCTGTAGTAGTAACTGAAATTGAAATTTAAATCTTTATTTTGTCTATAAAAGTTTTTACATTAGTATTTACAGATCATACAGCAGCAGTAGTAGTAGTACTAATAGTAGTAGTAGTAGCAGCAGCAGTAGCAGTAGTAGTAGTAGTACCAGTAGTAGTAGCAGTAGCAGTGGTAGTAATAACAGCAGTAACAGCAGTAGTACCAGTAGTAGTACCAGTAGCAGTGGTAGTATTAGTAGTAGTAGTAGTAGCAACAGTAGTAGCATTAGTAGAAGTAGTTGTAACAGCAGCAGTAATAGTAATTGCTGTTTTGTTGTTATTGGCTAACCGACTGTAGGATTTTACTCGTGGATTTTGGGTCTCTCAAGCGGAATAAAGCACTATGGCGACAAAGATTACAAAGCAGTGCCTCTATGCAAAATCAAGGCTAGGGCATTGGAAATGTTGATAATGATAATGACTTAATAAGTGAATATGTGAAGTATCAGTGTCGTAATAGTAACAACAGTGATAGTAATGACGAAAAACTCATAACCATAAAAGAAATATGTCAAAGCTTTTGCATTAGAGTGGAGACATACTTTCTTCAGAAGCAAAGAGGCTGTAAGTATATATAATGTTAGAATTAAGTGTTTTCTTTAATCATGTCAAACTGATTAAATCAATAAAATTAAATGATTGCTTTACTATTTTCCTCACAGTTCTATGTCGAAAACAAAAATAGTTCTTAAAAATAGACAGATAAGCCAACAGAAAAATAAAAACAGAACAGAGCAAGAGAGAAAAAGGCTTCACGGGTAGGCGGAGAGATGGACACGCTAGACAGACACACACGCACACAGAACACACTCACACTCACACACGCGCACACACACGCACACATGCACGACCACAAAACCGCCGCAGGGAGCAGTCACGAAGCCATGAATGGAGCAAAGGAAAAGACGTTTTTTTTCTCTCTCTCCTTCTCCCGTCATCTCTCTCTCTCTCTCTCTCTCTCTCTCTCTCTCTCTCTCTCTCTCTCTCTCTCTCTCTCTCTCTCTCTCTCTCTCTCTCTCTGTCTCTCTCTCTTTCTCTCTCTCTCTCTGTATTTACATATCTGCCTGTGTTTATGTATATTTATTTATCAATCTGTCTGCCTCTCTTTATCTATATATATATTTATCTATTTTATATCTATTTCTGCTTCCCCCCGCCTGTCGTTTTGTCTCTGTCCATTGCTTTCCGTTATCCCACTATCTCTCATTCTCTATCTCTTTCTTTCTTCCTTACTCCCTCTCTTCATCCCTCCCTCCCTCCCTCCCTCCCTCCCTCCCTCCCTCCCTCCCTCACTCCCTCCTCTCTCACTCCCTTACACACACACACACACACACACACACACACACACACACACACACACACTCATTCCTCACCCACACACACACACTCATTCCTCACCCACACACACACACACTCATTCCTCACACACACACACACTCATTCCTCACCCACACCCACACCCTCCCCCTCCTTCCTCCCTCCCTTCCTCCCTCTCTCCCTCACTCTCTTTCTCCCTCAGTGTTCTCGAAGAATTTTGTATGTATGGCTAGGCTTATTCTTAGCAGGGGAAGCGTGACGGCCAGGGAGGGAATGAAGGCAGAGGATAGAGGCCAGTACAGCTATAAATGAAAGAAGCGAACGTTAGAGAAATGAGGATTTTTAAGATTACTTACACAGCTGTGCGATTTTAATTCAGATTAGTTGGATTATATATACATTTTAATATCTATCTGTCTAACAATATATTTATCTTTTATGTATACCTATGTTCGTGTATGAAATTAAGACACAAGCACACACTTATAAATACATACATGCATGTGTGTGTGTATATATGTGTATGTATGAGTGTGTGTGTGTGTGTGTGTGTGTGTGTGTGTGTGTGTGTGTGTGTGTGTGTGTGTGTGTGTGTGTGTGTGCGTGTGCGTGTGCGTGTGCGTGTGCGTGTGTGTGTGTGTGTGTGTGTGTGTGTGTGTGTGTGTGTGTGTGTGTGTGCGCGTGTGCGTCTGCGTGTGCGTGTGTGCGCGCGCATGTATGTATGCATACATATTAATACAAAGATGAATATGAATAAAAACCTACCTAAACTCGCCATAGCACTCTTTTCAAACTAATCAAATTAACGAAAACAGTGAGTTTATTATCTATAGCCTCATTACAATACTGAAAATTAACACACACAAAATTAATACTATAATATATTAAGATTAAGATTATAACTCCTCTATTACAGATTACGTCATAACCGTAAACACAAACTTATAAAATAAAAATAATCTACTAACCGCCTATCTATCTACCCTTCCATGTACCTACCTGCCTACTTTTGTCTCCGAAGAATATACATGAGATAAATGACGCGGATTTCTACCACAGAAGATGAATGATGATGATGATGATGATGGTGGTGGTGGTGATAGTGATGGTGATGATGGTGATGGTGGTTGTGGTGGTGGTGGTGATGATGATGATGATGATGATGATGATGATGATGATGATGATGATGATGATGATGATGATGATGATGATGATGATGATGATGATGATGATGATGATGGTGGTGGTGGTGATGGTGATGGTGAGGAGGAGGAGGATTATGAAGATGATTATGATGATTATGATTATGATGATAATTACGATGACGATGAAGATCAAGATCACGTGGTTATTTATTTTGACCATGACAATAATAGTAATAAAAATAAAAGTTATGACATCAAAGAAAAATTATAATAGTGATAATAATTATCATTATAACAATAATAATAATAACAGTAATAATGATGATAACAATAATGACAACACTAATAAAATTATAATGATCAACGAAAATAATACTAATTACAACAATAATAATGATAAATAATAACAATAACAGTAATAACAATAACAATAATAACAATAATGGTAATAATAACAATTATTATCATTATCATCATCATTATGATAATAATAATAATAATGAGATGACGGTTAAGAGGCAGACAAAGAAGAAAGTTCAAGAAGATTGTGAAGAATAACAATAACAAGAAAAAAAGTCAAAATCCCAGACAATGGCAGACAAAAGGTTTAACAAGAAGAAACAAAATAGAATAAAAAGGAGAAAATAGAAGGGGAAAGAGAAGAGAAAACGAAATCTAAAAAAAAAAGTAAAAGACTCAAAAAGATGGTACAAGGAAGCGAAGAAGAAAAATGACCCCCCCCCCAAAAAAAAAAAAAAAAAAAAAAAAAAATCAGAATAAAAAAATAATAAAATGAAAATAGAAGAACAAGAACAAAGAAAGAGGAAAGGAGGAGGAAGAAAGGGGAGAACGGAGAAGGCGTCAAGGTTCACAAGAGCCAAGGAATCTGACCTCCGTGCCTCCTTCATTGACGGCCGGACAGCGCTATGGCAGACACGCGCTAACTGCACCTAATTGCCGAGCCTGCCACTCATGCCCGGACCTGCCTTTGTGACGCCGGTGTTGTTGTGGTGATGAGGCGAGGCGCTGATGATGAGGACGGTGGTGGTGAGGAGGTGGAGGGGGAAGGGGGATAGTGGGGGAGGTGGGTTGGGGGAGAGGGATGTAGGTGGGGGAGTGGGGAAGGGTTATGTGTTAGAGGTGGAGGGGGAAGGGGGATGTGGGAGAGGCGGAGGGGGATGTGGGGGAAGGGGGATGTGGGAAAGGTGGAGGGTGAAGTGGGGGGAGGTGGAGGGGGAAGGGGGATGTGGGAGAGGCGGAGGGTGAAGTGGGGGGAGGTGGAGGGGGAAGGGGGATGTGGGAGAGGTGGAGGGGGAAGGAGGATGTAGGTGGGGGGAGGGGGGAAGGCGGAGGAGGAGATGGGGGGAGGGGAAGGGTGAAGTGCGAGGACGTGAGGGTGAATGGGTGAGGAGGTGTGGGGGGGGGGGGTGAAGGAGAGGAGGATGTCAGGACCTGGGAGAAGGGGGAGGATGATAGGGGGAATAGTGAGGTGGGGGAGGAAGAAAAGGAGGGGGAGATGGGGATGTGAGGATGGAGTATGAGCTGGAATAGTTTGATAATAATAGTGTTAATAATAATAATGATGATAATAATAACAATGATGATAATAATAACAATAATGATAACAATAATAATGATAAAGATGACGACGATGATGATGATGACGATGATGATGATGATGATAATGATGATGATGATGATGATGATGATGATGATGATGATGATGATGATGATGATGATGATGATGATCATCATCATCATCATCATCATCATCATCATCATCATCATCATCATCATCATCATCATCATCATCATATCAATGAAAATAATAATGATAATGAAAATGATAAAGATAATGACAGTGATGTTGATAAAGAGGAGGAGGAAAAGAGAGAGAATGATGATCCTGATAAGGAGGAGGAAGCAATAACGAAGAAATGTAGTGAGAAAGAGGTAGGGATAAAAAGTAAGTTGGGGGATGATGAGGAAGAGGGCGGAAATTATGATGCTTAGAGTGTTAGAGAATATTAGATGTGCAAACATTACATATACCGGGATATTTCTGTGTGTGTGTGTGTGTGTGTGTGTGTGTGTGTGTGTGTGTGTGTGTGTGTGTGTGTGTGTGTGTGTGTGTGTGTGTGTGTGTGTGTGTGTGTTTTATTTTATATATATAACACACAAACGTAATATATAGCATAAATACTTTATTATGTTCTAAAATGCAACATTAAACATGTTATGGCATGTATACAGCTTATGTAGAACAAACAATTAAACAAACAAACACACACACATACATATATATACATATAGAAAGATATTTGATATATATACGCATAAACATTTATACATATACGTTTCTTCATATATACAAACATACATATGACAACACGAGCACAAACACTAATATTCGAAGAAATAAATAACACACATAACGCGCGCGCGCGCGCACGCACGTACGCATTCCCCTCTCTTCAATATAGCACTCCATTTAATACTTTTATAATGAGGTTCGGTCCCTATTCAGCCCGCCTCCTCCCAATTGAAACCACATTCCAATTATGGTCTTTAAATCACTAGCTGTTCGCCAAACTGTTGGCTTGGGCCGCGAAACAGGAACACTGCAGTCGAACGCATTTGTGCTCGTAATGTTTTGGCGTTGCGTTCGTTTTTTTTTTTTTTTTTTTTTTTTTTTTTTTTTTTGGGGGGGGGGGGGGGGCTCTATTGTGGGGCATGTGATTATATTGGAAGCGTGTCATTATGTATATGTGTGATTATACATACACGTAAATGTATGTGGAAGCTTTCACGAACACACGCAAATGATTATGAATACACACATCATTATTGGTGACACCATTATCATTATTATCTATATACACACATAATATATATATGTATATATATTCAGCATGTATACATATATATTGTTGATATTTTCATATATATATATATATATATATATATATATATATATATATATATATATATACGAATACAACTACATATATATACATAAAGATACACATTTTGGATATCTATTTATAGATCTATATATATACATAAATATATATACATTGAATAGATATACTTATACTATACATATACTTCGATAAATTAATATATATGCCTTTATGTACATGTTATATATAAACATTTATATACATATAAAAAAATGTGTGCTTAAGTATATACAAAATAATCCACATACATATAGATAGGTATAAGATACATAGAACGACAGATATGTACATTTTGATTTATTAAGCATCAGCATCTTCCTTCCAAAACATTTTGCCAAACATACAACCGATAATTCTTACAAAACATTCATCTCTTTCATTTTCAATTTTATACATTTGTTATTCTTCACATAAATCCACCCACTCACTCATTCCCTTGAAGTCAGACCAGACCCATTGTACAGAAGCCATGAAACCACTTTACAATCAAATCACTTTACAATCAAACGAGCGAAATATCAATTAAGTTCACGTCCTGCAACAGCTTGTTACACTTATAATTACTTGTTAAGCCTATAATAGCTCATCACAAATTACCTTTTATGATATCCATTCGGAAGCCTTGCTAATACGTCCATAATTTAGCGATTATGACACCCGTTGGATTTCCACAACAATATTCCTGAATAATGAAGCGGACTTCATAATCTGTACCCAATCTGGGTTTGTTATTCATCTGGAAGCTTTCCCTTTCAAACAACAATTTGCAATTTATGGTCATTTATATCGCGAAATCGCCTGAAACTTAGGGTATTTTTTGTGTGAATTTGAATCGGGTTTAGAGTATGTGACTTGTACATGGTACATACCAATCTCGTACTCTTGTATGAACATAAAGCCAAATTTATTTCAGTAGTATATATAAATACATAATACATACGCACATATATACAAACATGGATACATATACACTTACTCGTGCACACAAACATATACACATGTATATATTTACAGATACATATACACATTATTCACACACACACACACACACACACACACACACACACATACACACACACACACACACACACACACACACACACACACACACACACACACACACACATATATATATATATATATATATATATATATATATATATATATATATATATATACTGTTTCCTACCTTTCCATTCTTGCTCGACTACCATTTCTATTCAAATTGCCGATACGTAAGCTTTCCATCCATCTTACACCTATTTTCCAGTTCCCCATCATCCTCATCCTCCCCCTCCCACGTGAATCCTTAATTGGAAGGTATTAACACGACGACCAGTGAGCAGCATTGAAAGAAGTGTTACCATTAGCGACCTAAATCTCTAGCTCGCTGCAAAGCCTATGGACCGTCGAAGCTTGAGGGTGAGCGGTCCACTTTAAGGACGAGGTGGAACTGGCAACAGTGGATAGGGAGGGAGTTGCTGAGAGGGTGGATGAAGAGTGGAAGAAGGAGGAGTGAGAGAAGGAGAATAGGTTTAGGGATAGAGAAAGGATGGGTGGAGAATAGCAGGAGAGCTAAGGAGTGAATAGAGGATGGAAAGAGAATGGGGTAGGGACGAGTAAAGGGATGGAGGGAGACGGGATGGGGTGGAGAGAGCAGAACATGGGTGAGATAAATGGAATGGGAGTGAAGGGTGGAGAAGGAAACGGAACGAGGGTAGGGAGAAGGGAGATGGAGTAAATGGGAAAGATGTGGAGCAAGAAGGAAAAAGAGTAATACAAGATATAAGGAGGTGGAGCAACAATGGAAAAACGTGGAACAAGAAGTAAAACAGACGAAGGAAGAATGAAAGGGAAGGAGTAACAAGGAAAAGCTATGAAGTAAAAAGGAAAAGGAAGGAGCCATAAGGATAGGCGAAGAAGCTACAAGGGAAAAGTGGGGGGGCAAGACAGAAAAGGGGCGGAGCAAGATGGAAAAGAGGTGGAGCAAGAAGGAAAAGAGGCGGAGCTAGAAGGAAACGAGGCGGAGCAAGAAGGAAAAGAGGCG
>NC_051398.1:41939144-41941644 GCF_015228065.2 Penaeus monodon
AGAGAGAGAGAGAGAGAGAGAGAGAGAGAGAGAGAGGGGTATAAAAAATGGAAAATGGCAAAAGAGATACGTACATTTACATGCACGTGTCTGCTTTTGGGAATTTCTTGCCGATCCATAATGATTAAGAATCGCTGAAGTTTCTGTAAGCTCAAGATACGATTATAGCAGGGGGGGGGGGACGGGGCAAGACAGAAAGAGAGAGAGAAGGGAAAAGGGTAAGATAGACGGAGGGAGAGGGAGCAAATAGATAAAGGGGGTAAGGTAGAGGGAGGCAGTGGTGGGTGGGGGAAAGGGGAGGGGTGGGTGAGGGGAGATAGGGGATAAGAGAGGGGATGGGGTGGTGGGTGAGGGGGAATACGAAGATAAGATAGACGAAGAAGTGATGGATGTTGGGGAGGAAGATAGAAAGGGGAGAAAGATAACTGAGGTAAAAGAGTTAGAGGAGAGGAAAGGGAGAAAGGGGGAAAAGGAGGTGGGGGCGAGGAGGAAGGAGGGAAGGGAAGGGAGAGAGGCCAAAAGGGGGAGGGGGTAGCGATGGAGTTGGGGGGAGAGGGGGGGATGGGAAAGGGAGTCACGGACCAGAAGGGGGAGACATGAGGGGGGGGGGGGCAAAAGTGTGAGAAGGGAGACGGAACTGAAGGGTAAGGGGAGGGGGAGGGGAGGTAGGGAGAGGGAGAATAAAGAGAGGAGAGAGGAAGAAGGGAGGGAGATGGGTAGCGAGCCATTAGAGGGGGGGGGGCGCAAGTGGAAAGAGGGAGAGGGGGGGGAGGTGGATCCCCGCCTCATAAATCATCGTCATGCGTCAAATATGATCTTTATTATCTTTCTAATCTCGTGGAAGTGCTTGCAAGATCGGAGGTCATCAAGTATACGTGTGTGTGTGTGTGTGTGTGTGTGTGTGTGTGTGTGTGTGTGTGTGTGTGTGTGTGTGTGTGTGTGTGTGTGTGTGTGTGTGTGTGTGCTTGTATATCGATAAGCATTAATGAGTGTTTATATAAGTACAAGTCATCTTCATTAACTTACTTCCAATATCTAAAAACACCACAGCACGAGACATGTAACAAGTTAATGTTAATCCGATGTTGACACTAATACGTTCTTGATTAGTCGCATCTTATTTGATATTAATGAGTTAATACTTTGAATATACTTTGCGTGAGTACTGAAGTGGGTGGATTGAATGAAAATAGTGATGGTGAATATGATGGTGACAGGGGTGAGTATAGTGATACAGTGATGCTGCTTATTTTCACCATGTTTATGATGTATACTTGAGGTTAACACGAAATCATTAAATTTTTGTTATTCATAATCTTCCAGTATACAGTTTCTAGTTCGTTCGTTTGTTAAATAATTCGCTGCACCATAAATGTATAGAGTTTTGTATAGTGTGATCGTTCTATATAACTGTCTATATCATTAAGTTCGTTCAATACCTCCATAGAGCACTGTTTATTATCTTCTATTACTGATTTATAATGGAATATCAACTTCGTCACTGCAAGCTGTCTACTTCACAGATCACGTCACAGCGTTCTATTTCGAGGCCAGATATGCCCATGATTCACGGCTGATATACTGCCCCCTTCTGCCTTCCTCCTTTCTCCCCCTCCTGCCTTCCTCCTTTCTCCCCCTCCTGCCTTCCTCCCTTCTCCCTCTCCTGCCTTCCTCCCTTCTCCCCCTCCTCTCCTCTCTCCTTTTTCTCTTCTCTCCCTTTTCACCCTCCTACCCTCCCTCCTTCCCTCCTCCTCCGTTCTCCCTTCTTCCCCTCCAGCCCTCCTCCCTTCTACACTCTCTTCCCTTTTCCTACCTCCTCCCCTCTCTCCCTTTTCTCCCTCTTGCCCTCCTCTCTTCTCCCCCTTTTGCACTCCCACTCATCTGCTAACCCAACGCGTGCCTCCCTTTTTCGCCTTCCTCCTCTCCTCTTCTCCTTCTTCCCTCTATCCCCTACTTCTTCTCTCCCTCCTTTCTTCTTTTTCTTCCTTTTCCCCTTTTCTTTCCTCTCCCATCCTTCAAGCCTTCCCTCCCTCACTCACTTTCTCTCTCCTCCTTTTCTTCTTTCCCTTCATATCTTCATCTCGTTTTTTCTTGCCCCCTTTTCTTTCACTCCATCTTTACCTCCTGCCTCTTTGCCTCGTCATATTCTTACTACCTTTTCCTCCTCCTTCTCTGCTTCTTCTCTTCCACCCTTCTCTCCCACCCTCCTTCTTCTCTTCCTTCCTTCTCTCCCTCCCTCCTTCGCATTCTCCCTTCTCTCCCTCCCTCTTCCACCCCCTCTTCCCTTTATCCCGAAACCGCCGCGAACACAAAACAAAATGATCCGTCAGGTGGACATGATCCCATTAAGGTCATAATTCACACCTTTAATCATGGTGTAATTGCCTTACCGGCAGTACGCGCGCACAGATAAACATCCATGCACGCACACGCTGATATGTACAGACACAATACATACGGACAGAGATGCACATACTCTGAGGCACGCACGCACGCACGC
>NC_051398.1:41951644-41956644 GCF_015228065.2 Penaeus monodon
GAGGGGGGAGGAGAGGCAGGGAGGAGGGGGCGGCCTCCCTAGGTGGGGGGGCAACGGAGGGGGAACAGGAATCGCCGTCTCGGGTCGAGGCACGGGGGGGAAACGGACTCGCTGGGAATTAAGACAGAAATGTTGGAGTGATATAATTCCAAATCCGAGAGCGCTGGGCTGAGTGCCGGGCTTTACATTACTTTTTTTTTTCTTTTCTTCCTCTCTCTCTCTCTCTCCCTCTCTCTCTCTCTTTCTTTTTCCTTTATTTTATCTTTCCAAAGAGAATTTCGTCTGGGCAAAGTTGTTCGATGGTGTTCATTCTGCTGCATTATGTGTGTCTTGTTCGGACTCACAAGCCAGCTTTTCCAAGCCAAATTTCAGTTTTCACCGTAATGTCTTTCGCACAAGTCATCGTCATATACTTCACACATTCTCGCATTACACCACAGGATAATTGCCTCTCACACTGGCCTGTATCCTTGTTTTCTCATTCAATAAACGCATCAACAGGATGTTTGTAGGATTCGAGCATCTTGTAATGACACATGGAGGGTTTGATCCTATGCATTTCAGGGATTCACTAATATATTTTTGTGCATCAACTTCAGTGTGTGATACCGTTGCAAAATGAAGCCCTAAGCAGCGCACGGTTTTATTTTGATGTCATTGCAACAATGCGGGGGTAAAAAGGCATCGCTTGTGACAGGCGATCAATAAAATATCGGATATTATGACTGTGTACACGAGTGACTAAATGTTTATCTAGTTACCTGTCTCTATTATATACTGTGTTTTTGTTTATGAGAGTGGATACTTTACAGGATACACGCGATTGTGCGCACGCGCGCAGACACACACACACACACACACACACACACACACACACACACACACACACACACACACACACACACACACACACACACATACTTCCCATCGATCTACCTACCCTTATCAAAGCGCGTGTGTACACTACATGAACTCGGAAGCGAAAACCAACACATACGCGATGGAAGGCCGCACGAAACCGCCATTCCAGCAAAGCAGAATAAAAAGCATAAAACGAGAGACCGAGACCCGTCCGCCAGCTCAAGTCCGCCTCCCTGACAGCCATCGAACCTCGGCAAGTGTTACCAGACAAAACAGCGGACGTCTGCCACTGTTGCCAGACAGAGGTACGAGCCCCATCTACTGTTGTCGGATAACACAGTGGACAGAGGGTCACTGTTGGTAGATTAGAGCAAGTCTATTTGGGTATTCTCTTAAAAGCTGATGTTAGACATTTACGAAAGTTTAACTCGCGAACAATCTTACGTGCAGATAAAGTTTATACGAGCAATATCGAGCAAAAGATCTAAATAAATAAAAAATAAATAAAATGTGCAGGTAATGACAAAGAGAAAGTGGAATCCTGCAGATGAGGACACGTGTTACGAAGCAAAAAGGGAAATCTTGTAAAATACATGAAAGTAATATTGCGAATTCCGTCTCCTTGTCCGTCTTACTTTCATACAGGGAGGGAGAGAATGTCATGATTCTTCATACGATTTTCATGCTATCCCCATCTCTCTATATGTATCTATTTGTCTGTCTGTCTGTCTATCGCTCCATGTCTTGTGACTCTACTTTCTATTTCCACTCTATCCACTATTTCTCTCTATCTATCTATCTCTATCTCTATCTCTGTCTCTGTCTCTGTCTCTGTCTCTGTCTCTGTCTCTGTCTCTGTCTCTATCTCTGTCTCTGTCTCTCTCTATCTCTATCTCTCTCTATCTATATATTTATCTCTATCTCTCTCTCACAGCTCTGTCTCTCTTCTTCCTTGCCCTTTCCATTCCTCTCTCACTCTCCATCCCCCTCTCTTTCAGTTCATCTCCTCCTCCCCATCCTCTCTCTTTCTCTGTCTTTCCATTCCTCTCATCCTCTCGCTTCCCACTCTTCCCCCTCTCCACCTTTTAATCCTAACTCTTTCTCTCTCTTTCCATTTTTCTCCCACTCTCTCCATCCACTCTCTTCCCACTCCTCCCCCTCTCTCTTCCCACTTCTCTCCCTTTCCACTCCCCCCCCCTCTCTCTTCATCCTCTCTCTTTCTCTCTCTTTCCATTCCTCCCCCTCTCTCTTCCCACTCCTCCCTCTTCATCCTCTCCCTCTCTCTTTCCCTCACTCTCTCTCTCTTCCCATCCCTCCTCCTTTATTTTCATCATCTCTCTTCCCACTCCTTCTCCTCTCTCTTCTCTCTCTTCCTCTCTCTCTCTCTTCCTCTCTCTCTCTCTTCCTCTCTCTCTCTCTTCCTCTCTCTCTCTTCCTCTCTCTCTCTCTTCCTCTCTCTCTCTTCCCCTCTCTCTTCCCACTCCTCCTCCTCTCTCTCCATCCTCTCGCTCTCTCTTCATCCTCTCCCTCTCTCTTCGCACTCCTCCTCCTCCTCTCTTCCTCCTCTCCCTCTCTCTCCATCCTTTCTCTTTCCCTCTCTCTCTCTCTCCGCTGAAACTCGCCCCTCCGCTAGTTTCTCCCGACGTGAGGAGAAGAGCACAGATGGCTGAGATAACCCAATGCAGTCGTGCTTTCATTCGCTCCATTGACAAATCCACGCAAGCAGTCGCGTGTTTGCAATCATGACCACGTTGCATACTCGGTCGATGTCACAAGGTCACTGTCATCATGTCAGTTGCAGAGCTGCGATGGTGGTTATGTCATAGGTAAATGGTATGATTAGTATTAAGGTTTTGTTATAGTTTTCGAAGGAGTTGGGGCATTGGTTCAAGTCATGTGACGCAGCAGATGCAACGGCGGTATTGGTGGTGGTGGTGGTGGTGGTGGTGGTGGTGGTGGTGGTGGTGGTGGTGGTGGTGGTGGTGGTGGTGGTGGTGGTGGTGGTGGTGGTGGTGGTGGTAGCAGCAGCAGCAACAGAAGTAGTAGTTGTAATTGTAGCAGTAGTAGTAGTGGTGGAGGTGGTAGTAAGAGCAGCAGCAGTAATGCAGTAGTAGCAAAAGTAGTGGTAGTAGAAATAGAATTAGTAGTAGTAATGGTCTTAATAACAATAGAAGTAATAGTAATAGTAGTAGTAGTAGTATCGGCTGTGTTGGTAGTAGTAGTAGTAGTGAGGATGAAGTCGATTCTTTACATTACTCACGGTAATAACAATACTAAAGATAATAATCTGATAACACACTTTATCTCCACTGCATTATCAACAAATTGCATATCAAAAGAAAGCCTAGATAATTTCTCTAGATGTATTTAATATGATGCCAATAATTACGTATCCCATCAACCAGATTACAAAAATTAAAGAGCAAAAACAAATAGAACTAACTAGATGCATTGAATCTTCTGTAAACATGTGAAGTTTTATTATGAGATGAAATCATACGCTTTCTTGATATTTGTATAAACATGAACCCGAGTTTATTATTGATCGATCTCGAGAGTAATGATGCAGTGAGCCTTTTTTTTTTTTTTTTTTTTTTTATTCTGTGATGCATTTGACTGATGATTTTTTTTATTATTATTCTCTTTATTGCTCTCTCTCTCTCTCTCTCTATCTATCTATCTATCTATCTATCTATCTATCTATCTATCTATCTATCTTCCTTCCTTCCTTACTTCCTTCTTTACTCCCCCCTTCTCTTTCTCTCTCTCCACACACACACACATATGTGTGTATATATATATATACATACATATCCATCCTTCTCTCAAAAAATAATAATAAAATAAAATAAAATAAATAAATAAAAAGTGAAGTGAGCGAAAAAAAAAACTGTTCCCGAAGGACGTAATGCAATAAATAAAGTACATTGGGAAAAAAATCACGGAAAATAAATCGAATTCCCGGAATAAACTGGTCACGTCTTTACAAATTCTTCCTCGGGTTGATTTCTCTTCTCGTCCTTCAAGTAGGGGAAACGTAATAGGGAACGAAGGAAGAAGGAGATGGAGAAGGAGGAGAAGAAGAAGAAGAAGAAGGAGGAGGAGGAGAAGGAAAAGTAGGAAAATGTCTATTTTCATCTTGAAGAGGAAACGAAACAAAAAGGGAGAAGAAACAGAAGAGGAAGAAGTAATAAGGAAACGAAAAAGAAAACAGAAAAACAACAGAAAGGAAAGAAGTGGCATAAACAGAAAAGGGAAATGGAAAGAAGAGAGATAAAGCTAAAAGAAAAGGAGAAGAAAATCACTTCCACAGCTCTACCAAGTTGGGCAAGAAGATGTAGCCTTTCTATTGATCCCTAAAACGAAGTGTCTACGGCAACACTCTTACGCGCTCGACAGACACCCACCCTGGAGAAGGAGGAAGAAGAGAAGGAAGAAAGGGGAAGCGGAGGAGGGTTGAGAAGAAAGAGGAGGAGGAGGAGTAAGAAAGGGGAAGCGGAGGAGGAACAGGAATGGGGAGGTGGAGGAAGAAGAGGCTTAGAGGGAAGAGAAGAAGGAGGAGAAGAAGGAAGAAATGAAAGGCGGAGGAGGAAAGGGGAGGCGGAGGAGGAAGAAGTTGGAGAGGAGGAGGAAGAGTAGGGAAGAAAGGGGAGGCGGAGAAAGAAGAGATTAAGGAGGTGGAGGAACAGGAAGGGCATCAGCAGCAAGAGGAGGAGTAAGAAAAGAAGGTAGAGGGGAAGAGAAGAAGAAAAAAACAAGGAGAAAGCGAAGGGGACGATGGAGGAAGTTCGAGAGTCGATTGCTTTAAATATTCAGAGATTGTTATGAGGGGTCGTGTATTAGGTCCACCTCCTACGATGTGAGGGTAGAGGGCGATGGGAAAGAAGAGGAGAGAGGGAGAAAGAGAGGGATGGAGGGAAAGAGAGAAGAGGAAAGGCCTGAGAGAAAGGGAGAGTCGGGGGTTAGGAGGGAGAGTAGCAGTAGGAGGGGAAAAGGTGGTTGGAGGGAGGACGGGAGAGGGAGAAAGAAGAAAAGAATTAGATAGAGACATTGAGAAAATTACAGAGAGAGGTTAATTGAAAAGGACATAGAGAAATAGAGACAGACAGACGAGTGACTGCAAGGGACAGATTAAGAAC
>NC_051398.1:41961644-41979144 GCF_015228065.2 Penaeus monodon
CATTATTATTATCATCATTCATTACATTGTTAATACTACTTTATTTCTCCCATTATTATTATTGTTATCTTTACTATAATCACTGTCATCATCACAATCATTATTATTCGTATTTTCTTTATTATCATTATTATAATATAATTGTTAAATTATAATATCAATATCATTATTATCCTTATCGTTCTAATTATCATCATTAATATTATCATTATTATTACCATAAATATTATCTTAATCAGCATTCTTATTATTACTATTACTATCATTATTATTTACTATCAGTGTACACCATTGCCCCCATCATTTTTATTAGTATTTGTATTATTGTCATTATTATTATCATGACTACTATCGTTATTTGATGTTACGATTATCACCATCATTATCATCACCACTACCACAACCACCACCAACATCATCTTCATATCATCATCATCATCATCATTAAAGTTATTGTTATATGTCTACTACTAATAATGACAATAAAAACGAGAACAAAGACAACAAAACATAAAAAACAACAATAATAATGATGATAATAATAACAGCAGTGATGATCATGATAAGTATAATAATAATAAAATAATAATAATAATTACAATATTAATAATAATGATAATTACAATTGTAATAATAATAATAATAATAATAATAATTTAAATTATCATAATTATTACTATTATTATCAATATTAATATAATAACTATAATTATGATAATTATCATCATTATAAGAACAATAATTCAATACTAATAACAATAACAATCATAACAATACTAATACTAATAACAATAACAATCATAACAATGCTAATACTAATAACAATAACAATAATAATAATGAAAACAAAAATAAAATCATATAATAAGAATGAAAGTGATGTAGATGGTTATAAATTTAATGGTGATGCTGATGGTAGCCTAAAAAATATAATTTCGATGAATATGAGCACAGATATGTTTGTGTGAGTGTATTTATATATGCATTTGCGTGTGTGTGTGTTTGTGTGTGTGTGTGTGTGTGTGTGTGTGTGTGTGTGTGTGTGTGTGTGTGTGTGTGTGTGTGTGTGTGTGTGCATTTATACTTACGTATATACATAATTACAATATATATGTATGTATATGTATACATCCACACACGCACACACACACACAGACACACACACATGTGTGTGTGTGTGTGTACATATATGTACATATATATATATATATATATATATATATATATTTGTAATTATGTATATACGTATGTATTAATGCACGCGCGCACGCACACACACACACACACATGCATGCATGCATCCATGCACGCACGCACGCACACGCACACACACATGCGCACACACACACACGCACGCGCGCACGTACGCATACAAACAAACATAAGTGTGTATATATATATGTATACATATACATACATATATATATATATTTGTAATTATGTATAAACGTATGTATTGGTGCAAGCGCACGCACACACGCAGGCACGCGCACGCGCACACACATATATATATAATTACATATATATATATATATATATATATATATATATATATATATATATATATATATATATAGGAATATCCATGGAATGAGATAAATACCAGAGTTAACCCATACATACTAAGACGTTTTCTGTGAAGCTTTCATCACAGAAAACGGGTCCTATTAGGGTACACCACTTTATTTGTGATATTACTCATATATGTTGCTGTAACTTGCATTGGAGAAGAAAGCTCTTGTTTTAATTATAACATTAAGCCACCGTGTTGATCTGCCCGGTCTGATCTATAACTACAGGAATGTAAAACATTCTAACAATAACCAAAACCACACCGTAATGTTTGTTTAGTGTCTAAAATGTGGTTTCACTCTAACTGAACAAATATGACAGAATGGAAGTTTTACGAAAATGTATCTCTCTTTATACACACACACACACACACACACACACACACACACAAACAATGTGGAATTCATGTCGAACAAATTACAAATAGAACAACGAGGGGAAATACAGAAAAGATTCGTTACATTTAGAAAATAATTCTTCACATTACTTAGCATAAAACTGTATTAACAGGTTAAAGAACTTAATGAACTGATAAACACCAGTGATTTCAATCGAAACGCACCTAAATACGCAATTGCTGTCTTCACTAATACCTCTATAGTTTGCAATAAATCTGCCGTTCATAATACAAAGAGATGCATTTCGAAATCAGTAGCAAAGGTAAAGGATTGCTAACTTTGATTCCCATGCTCAATAACTCTTTCATGCCTTTTGTCATCTTTATGAATATGTTGATAAGTATTATAGATTCCCAAAAACAGATTTTTCTCTGTAATTGGAAATAAACTTTTCCTCATGGTATGGTTATCCCTTTAGTTGAAAAATTAGCAAACCATAAATGTAACGGAACTCCATCTGTTCGCCCACCATCCATCCATTCATTCATCCGTCCTTCCTTGCATCCAACCTTCCATACATATATCCTTCCTTCCCTCTTTCAGTCTTTCCTTCCATCCGTCTTTCTATTCATCCATCCATCAATCCTGCCATCCACTCATCCATTCTTTCCTCCCTTCCTTCCACCCCCCTTCCATTTTCTCTCCTCTTTCTAATCTATCCATCCATTCATCTCTCCATCCTTTCATTCTTTCATCCTTCTATCCATACATCCTTGATTCTTTCTTTCCACCCTTGATTCTATCTTTCCACCCTTCCTTCTATCCATCCAGCCATCCTTTCTCACTTCCTTCCTGTCTTCCATCATTCCTTCAACATATCCTTCCTTCCATTTTTTCTATCTTTCTTCCTTTCTTTCTTCTTTCCTTCCTTCCTTCAAATCATCCGTCCACCCATATATCCATGCAAGTATATACGTATTCTTTTTCAGTCTTCTTTAATTCACTTTTACTCTCTCCCTTTCATTCTTCCTCCATTCGCCTTTTTTCCCCTTCCCTCTCTTCCTCCCCATCCTTCTCCCCTTTTCCTTTCTTTCCTTCTCCCTTCCCTACCCCCCCCCCCCCTTCGCCATCCCTGTCGCTCTTCCTTTCCCTTCCCTCTCCCACTTCTTCTTTATCGCTCTCTGCCCTCTCTTCTCTCTCTCTTTATTGCTCTCCGCGTCATCTCCATCATTAACTCATAATCCTTCTTTCCTTATTTCTCTTCTCTTCTCTTTCTTTTTCCTCCACCTTCTCCCCTCTCCTCTTCCTTCCGCAACACCCTTTTCTCCTTCTCTCAAGCAATTTCCCCTCCTTTCCCTCTTGTTTTTTTTCCATCCTTTTATCTCCCTGCCTGCTCCTCTCTTCTCCTACCTTCCTCCCCATCCCTTCGCTCCTTTGCCTTATCTCCCATTGTTCTTCTCTTCCCTTTGCCTTCTTCCGTTGCCTTCTTACCCTTTTTCTTTCATTACACTTTCCTTCCTCTCTCTCCCTTCTATTTCTTCTCTTCCCTTCTCCTATTCTTCTCTTCTGTGTCCCACCGATCCTTCTTCTATTCCCTCCCCTTTCCTTTCCTCTTCTCTCTTCTTTCCTTTCTTTTCATATATCATCCGTTATCCCACCTATTCTCCTTCCCTTTTCTTCCTTTACCCTTCTCTTTCCTATCCCTTGCCTGTCTCTACCTCCCCTCCTCCTTGTATCCCTCTTTCCCTTCTTTTCTCCTTTCCCTTCCTTTTCCCCTCTCCTCCCCTCCCCCTCCCCTCTCCTCCATCGTAGCTTCCTTTCCCTTCCCTTTCCTCCCTTTTCCCCTATCCTTCCCCGTCCCTTCCTTTCCATTTCTTCCGTCTTCCCCTCTCCTCCTCCTTTCTATCCCGTCACTTTCTTTCCCTTCTCTTCCCTTCGCATCCCTTCCCTCTTCCCCTCTCTTCCTCTTCTCCTCCTTCTTCCCCTTTCCTCCTTCTTCCCTTTTCCTCCCTCTTCCCTTTTCATCCGCTCCCTTCCACTCCCCTCCCCTCCCCTTCCCTTCCCTCCCTCTTCCCTTCCCCTTACCTCCCTCTTCCCTTCCCCTTCCCTCTCCCCGCGCTCCAAAAAGCCTTTCCCTCCGAAAAGGGCGTGACAGGTCGGTCCGACTTTATGATCCCGCAGAGCCTTTGTCTCTGGTTCTCCGGCTTTTCAAACTTTGTCTGGTGGAAACTTTTTCGAGCTGGCGGCCACAATGCGTGCGTCCATTACAAGCGTTTCGATCTTTTGTCGCAAGTTCGAGACGCGAGTCCTGAAAAGCGGATGGGGGAGGGGGGAAGAGGGAGAGGATGGGAAGGGGGAGGGGGAGAGGGAGTGTAAGAGTGGGGGGGGAAAGGGGGAGAGGGAGAGGGAGAAGGCGGAGAGGGAAAGAGGGAGAGGGTGGGGGTGGTTGGGGGAGAAGAGGGAGGGGAAGGATGAGGGGATTGAGTGGAGGGGGAGAAGGATGGGAGAGGCGAAGGGAGATGGTGATGTGGGAAGAAGAGGAGGGGGTGGAGGGATGATCGTGGTGGCGGATGGAGTGAGGGAAGGTGGAGTAGGGGGGTGTGTGGATGGGTGATAAGGAGGAGAAAGGTGTTTGATTTCCTCCTGTCTTAACTGTGATTTTTTCCACTTTTCAGCATTTCATTTGTCCATATTGTATATATACGTGTACATAGGTGTGTGTGTGTGTGTGCTTCATTTTTTTTTTTTTTACCGTCAATTAACTTCTTTGTTGTTCTGTTACGGTTCATCTTATTCTCATCAGTATCTATTCACAAGTATTTTCCTCAAACTTGTTATTTCATCCTCCGTCTTTTTGCTTCTTCCTTTTACACTGCTTTTTTCTTCTTTTTCCTTTCACCTTTTTTTCAATTTAATTTGCTATTATTTTCTTCTCCTTTTCTTTCTCTTTCCACTCTTCCTCCCACACCCTTCTCCTTCCTCTATTTCTTCCCCCCTTTATTGTACTTCTTCCATACCTCCGTTTTTTCTCTCTTTCCTCTCTCTTGTTCCCACACCTTTCTCCTTCCTCTCTCTTACTTTTCCATCCCCCCCCCTACCCAGACTCTTCTCCTTCCTCTTTCTTCCTCCCACACTCTTCTCCTTCCTCTTTCTTCCTCCCACACTCTTCTCCTTCCTCTCTTTTCCTCCTCCATTTCTCCCCCCCTACTCTCTTCTTTCCGTACCGTTTCTCCTCCGCCGCTCTCGAATGAGTTCCTTCCACCCTTCTCTTCTCCCGATCCCTTGTTGACGACGGAGATAAAGCTTATACAGGAAGGTTTGTGGGGCGGTTCTTCCTCTACTTGCATCGCTGGGGATCTTTTCCTGTCGCCGTAGACAGACGCCTTCTTCGGCATCTTTCTTCGCCTTTCTCCCCCTCTTTCCTTCCCTCTCCTCGCCCACTCCCTAGTTCTCCCTTCGCCCAACTTGCCCGCTTTCCTTTATGGGCTCTAGGATTGTTTTTACGTCAGTTTCTTAGTCTGTTTATCTACCTATCAGCATGCATGGATATGTAGTTACATCTATATCATGTATATATAAGCACGTATGTATATGTATATACATAATGTATATATGTAACTAGTGTACACACCTATCATAATAAGTATGCAGAATATATGTGACCTCATGTCATGGATAACGGTAAAGAAGTGTGCCAGATATATCTAATATTTTCAGTCACATCTGTTCCGCGTCTGTCTCTTGTTCTCTATACTTTCTCATCTTCCTCATCCCCGTCTTGAAGATGTCGGAGACGTCTCCTCCTCCTTCCTTTCCTTTGTATCATTTCTCTTTCTCCCTATGGCCTCCGTTTTTATCTTTCCGTATTAACACTTTTTTTTCGTTTTATCTCCTTATCTGATTCATCCTTTATGCTTACTTTTTTCATATCGATACTACCTCACGTCATTTTTTTCCTTGATATATGCCCTATGCCTCACCCCCCCCCCTCTCTCCCTCTCTCTCTCTCTCTCGCAGTCTCAGCCTATCCCTATTCTTTTCTTTCTATCTTTCCTATTTATTCTTTCAACTCTTCTCTCCCTCCACCTTTCCCCTTCTTCTTCCTTCAAATCTCGGTCATCCTTCATCTCCTTCCCCCTTTTCCCCTCCATCTCCTTTTTGCGAGCCTTCTTCTGGCATCTCCCTCTTCCCCTCGCCTTTTGTTGGTCAAAAATACAAGCGTCGAACAAGAGCGATGCCAGACGATGTGTGCGAGCGAGATAGATCAGCATCTTGGCCTTCCGTTGTGATTCATCTCGAAGGGTTGAAGAGGACGGTGGGATGGGGGGTGCTGGGTTGGTTAGGGGTGGGAGAGGTTGCCAAAGAAAGAGAATGGGAAGGAGGAAGAGGGAGAGGGAGAGGGAAAAGGGGAGGAGAGAGAGAGAGAGGGGGGGGGGGTGGATACACATACAAAAGAGGGGGTGGGGTGCTAAGTAGAAATAGAGAGAGGAGAGAATTTGGGTAGGGTGGGAGGAAGAAAGAGTAGGGAGGCACACACACTGGAAGTGAGAGAGAAACAGTAAGAAAGAAAGGAAAAGGAGTATGCAGAGGATAGCAAAATAGATGAAATGAAGAATAAAAACAAATGGTGCAGAGTTAGGACCCGGTAGGAGAGGGGTTGGTAAGAAAAGAGAGAAGGATGTGAATATTCTGTGTTTCTTTATTCCTATTTCTTACATTTCATACATTTCCGTGAATTTCATTCATTAACCTTTCTAGTAACACCAATCAACGCCACATAGTCAGGTGCAATTCGCCACGCCCCCGGTACCTCCTAGACCAATCACAATCGCGCTACTTGACGCACACAAAACGAGAGCGAGAAGGCAAAGCATCGCGGGAGCTTTACGAATTAGTAGAATTTGTCCGTCAGAAGTATGCGCGCGTACGCTCCCGTATAGGCTTCTCTGAATCACCTATGAGAAATCTAATGCATTATTAATGACTTGCATTTATTAGCATATTTCATCATGAACTTGCTAATAAAGCTTTCTAAATACTAAAATATTTTCCGCATCGTTAGCTTGCCTGATGTTATATGACCTTTTAAAGAACTAATATTTTTGTCATATATATACATGTGTATGTACATGTGTGTTTGCGCGCGCGCACATACACATATATATGAATAACAAAATGAAAAAGACCAAGTAATGCATTTGAGAGAAAAGTGTTCCAATTTCCTTTAATTAAGAAAATACTTAACTCAAGTGTTGGACAATAGGAATGGAAGGCGTTATATCGTTATTAGTACGTAGAGCTTTTCTCTTGATCCTCCTTACTAGAGCTGATTTCGTTTTCGATTCTATTGTATATCTATCCAATAAATAACGTAAATTTACTGTCTTGCTATTGCAGTCTTTAGGAGGAGCTTTACAGAAACTCGAAAAGTCATGGTGTATATATACAAACATACATATATACATATATATAAAGCCAAATACGTATATATAATATATATAAATATATATGTGTCTATATATGTGTGTGTGTGTGTATACACACATCCATGTATATCTGCACACACACACACACACATCATCGCCATCTTCATCACCATCATTGTCATCAATGCTATCATTATGGTTCTGACAAACAAAATCATTAGAATGATCATAAAAAGACTCGTAATATTAAAATAAGTCTAAAACGTAGAGTAAGAACAATACAAATGAACTAAGAGAACTTTTCACATGTTCACATACTAATGGTAATACTGATATTTTTTTATAATTAAACGACGACAGTGGAAAATATAAATACATTGTTAGAAATACTTGCAATAAGACAAAGGACATTATAAAAAAAAAATCCTGCTACCACTACCATATTAGAAAAACAAAAATATCACATTATAAACAACTGTTAATAATGATGGCAACTACTGCCATGATAAAAGCGATGGCAATAGAAAATACGCCAAAAAAGGATAAGGATAATGGTACTGATAATAATAATCATTATTAAAGCCAAATGCTAATAAGAATGGCCGTTATTTCAATGCTCTATTACTTATAACAATGAATATGATAATACAATAAGTTATATATTACAATGTGATAACAGCAATATATAAAAATAATGGCAAGATTGATGATAATAGAATAATAAATTTCAAAGTAATAATAACTCCAGAAATAATAATAATGTTAATAGCAGTAGTAATGGCAACTGAAATAATGAATAATGATGGTGATAATGATAACAATGATAAGTAATAAAGATAGTAAAACCTACTACAACAGCGATGAACAATAATAATAATGATGATGATGATGATAATAAAAGTAATAATAATCAATAATGATAATCTATATTTGTCACAATAAAGACGGTTCAACAACAACAAAAAATCATTATCGTTACTATTATTACTATCAATATTATTTTTATCATTATAATTATCTACATTATCGTTATCATTATTAACTTTAACGTTATTATCATCATCAGCAGCATTATCACATTCATTATCAGTATCATTATTATCATCACTATAAATATTATTATTATTATCATTATCATCATCATCATTATCATCATTACTATTATTATTACTACCATTATTACTATCATTATTATAATCATTCATATTATCATCGTTATCATTAGCATTATAATTATCATTATCAATATCATTATCACTATCACTATCATCATTATTATTATTATTATTATTACTATTATTATTGTTGTAGCTTCAGAAATCTTAAGAAGTGATAATCGTAATAGCAGTAGTTATGACAATAAAATTGTAATAATAGTGATGATAATAATAGCAATGACCATAATAACAGTATAATAATAATCAAATTGATAATGACAATAATAATGATAATAATAATATCAACAAATGATACTAATAACACTTAATGAAATAAAACTTAATCAAGTATTAATATAAAGAAAACAACAATAATAAGAACATTAATAGTACTTGCACAGGATACGATGATTACTGCAATGATACTGATACGGTTATTTTCATTATGATCATCATTAGCATTAGAATATAATAGTAATAAATGATAATGCGAATACGTAATAATGATGTGAACTGCGATAACTCTATCAATTACATTACCATCAATAACTTAACTATATAAAAATATCATAAATCAATTATGATCATTATCATGACCATTGCGATAATTATCCCTGCTGAGTTTTATAACCATTATCTATGCAATCAACGAAATACAATAATGCATTAAAAAGAAGAGGATATTGCAAAAAAACGTTATTAGTGGTAGTAAGTCCATTACAAATTTATTAATATTCTCATTACTACTGTAATCATTATTCTTATTATCAATATTAACTTATCAGCATTTTTCCCATTATCATCATTGTTGTTTACAGTGTTATAAATTCAATTGCTATCATCATTGTCATTATCATTATTGCCAATAACATAACCATTGTCATTACCATTATCATAATAATGTATATCATTATCATTTTTATCATCATTATCTTTATCATTATCAGTACGTTATCAAAACTAACAATTTTGGTCATAACGATGATACTAATAACAACAGCAAGAACAAGGATAATGATACTAGTAAATATAATAAATCAATTTGAAAAACAATTCGAATTGGATGATCACGATAACAATATTGATTCATTATTCGCGGTATTAGTGATCGTTATGTTAACATTGACTTAGTATTATGACAAGAATAACAATTAGTCGATGGAAATGATATAATTGAAACTGATTAAGATGGCGTTAATCACACAAAAAATGGATCTACAATATTCAGCCTATGTTCATGAAAGTGGCAGTAGCAATTACAATAATAAAAATAATACAGTGGTTATCATAATGCTAGTAAAGATCAATTACATAGACACTGGCAACTGTTACTTTTGCAATGATCATTGCAAAAGTAACAGTAAGGTCAATACTAGACTAGTAAAGGTCATTCTAACTATCATAAAGATCATGATCATGGTAATAACAATCAACATCACTATCATCTAACACTAACATTGTTATTAATAAGAATTATGATAACAAAAATAAGAAAATAATAAAAGTTAATACTGAAATAGGAAGGACAATACTGATGGTAGTTTTTACCTCGTCAATAACATTCATAGCCCGAAGTCTGAATATCAATCTTTACTTTAAGAAGCAAAATATTGTCAGCAATAACACCACTCTTCTTTTATCAGTATAATCTATTGCAGTTATGAATATACTAACAATGATCCTAAAAATAATGACATTTACTGCAGTCAGTATCACCAGGATCTCTATCAGTATTATCTTCATTCATATCTTTATACTATTTCTAATCATTTATGGTCAATACTGTCAAAATCTTAAACAATAATACATACCTATATACATACATATATATATATATATATATATATATATATATATATATATATATATATATATATATATATATGTGTGTGTGTGTGTGTGTGTGTGTGTGTGTGTGTGTGTACATATTAATAAATATATACATACACATGTGTGGATATATGTGTGTGTGTGTGTGGGTATGGGTGTGGGTGTGTGTGGGTGTGCGTGTGTTTGTCTGGGTGTGCAGACAGAAAAAAATATAGTTACCTTTACTTCTCCGTTCGTACATGATTACCGTGCTAACTACTTTGCCTCGCTATTCCACACCACTTAGCCGATTTTTCATATTAGTTTGTGCAAAGAATAACGATACTCATTGACTGTACACATATTTAACATATTTATATATCTATATCTATATCCATATACATACGCAAATACTCACATTCTTAGACACATAAACATATACAAACATGTGTTTTTATATACATATATATATGTATATACATACATACAAACATACATACACACATATGTATATACTTATACAAACCCCATACACACACACACACACACACACACACACACACACACACACACACACAACCACACACACACACACACACACCACACACACACACACATACACACCACACACACACACATACACACACATGTATAAACATATATATACATATATTCATACATAAATATGCTTGTATTATATATGCTTTATTATTAACTTGCACTAGTAATGACAAAATTAATACTAAATTTCAATGAAATTAAAATGGCAATAACAATAATGTTTTTTGTAATAATCATGAAAATAATAACAGAAACAATAAGTATGAGCATCATAATAATAACAAAATAATAATAAAGAAGATGACGAAGGCAACGATAATGATAATGACATAATAATAATGATAACGATAATGATAATTATAACGATAATGATAATAGTAATGAGAATGATAATAATAATGATGATAATAACTATAATAGTGATAATAATAATAATGACAATAAGAAGAAAAATAAAGATATTGATATTATCATCAATAATAATAAAATATGACAAATATTTTTTTTTTATCGTTATTACTGTTTTATCATAATCATTACAACCACAATAATAACAATAAGACTATTAATATTAACATTAATAATGATAACAAAAGGATCACTGATAAATATTCAAATGAATACGGTAATACAATAACAAAATAATACCTTTCGTTTCAGTTAAAAAACAATAAAAATAAAATAAAAACAATAATCATACTTCTGATACTGAGGAAAATAATAACGATATCAATACTTATCTCACTACATGAATACCTGTCATGAAAATAATTATAAAAAAGTAATAACAATCTGATTGACAATATCTCATAAATGGTTAAAAGCATCATGATATTAATAATGATGACAATAACACTGAAAATGATGACGTTGATGATGATAAAGGGATAACGATGATAACAATAGTAATGATTTTGACAATAAAAAGAGTGACTAAACATTACAAGCTTATAATAATAATAATAATAATAATAATAATAATAATAATAATAATAACAATAAAAACAATAATAATAATAACAATAATGGTATTAACAGTTGCAATAATAATAATAATAATAATAATAATAATAATAATAATAATAATATCAACTATTAACAATATTGACACTATCACTATCTTCATTATCATTAACGTTATCATTATTATTGTCATTATCATTTTCATCTTTATCCTTGTCAGTTATCATTACTATCAGTTTTCATTATTATACTATTGATACTGTAATCATTTTGTTAGTATTATTTATATCATTAGTATCATTATCATTGCTATTATCATGACTATCATGAATATTATAATCATTGTTGTTATAATTATTATCGATACTATTAATCTTACTATTTGTTGTATCATCAGTCATACTGTTATTTTAATACTATCATAACCATAACATTATTATCATTACTGTTATATCATTATGAAGAATTACAGTGATATAAATGAAAGTGGTTGCTAAGGATGATAAGCTGTAGTGATGATAGTGATGGTGGTAGTGGTAGTCGTAGTAACCTTAGTCTTATTTTGGTTATAGTAATGGCAAAGTGGGGATAGGGGTAATAACAATGGAAAATAAGAACAGGGATAATATTAATGCCAATTCTAATAATTGCGATAATGGTTATGCTGTACTAACGATGGTAATAAATATGATGATGAGGATAATAAAAACAATAACAAATTATGATTTTTATTATTATCATTATCGTTACAATAATGATCATAATAACGATGATAATAATAACAGGAATATTATCAAAGTCAATTTTAATAATTATAATTTCCGTAATAACCATAGCAAATCAGGCTTGCTATTGATGTTATGACCATTATCATTATAACCTCCCTATTCTCATAGCTTATATATCATAGACATTATGATGAGTATTATATTAGTCATTAATACATCAACATTCTAGTGAGAGCTATGATGAATTGTACAACTATCCTTATTATCATTATCATTCTTCTTTTCTTCAGTGATTATGAGGAGTCGCTTAAGTCACTAATGTTATTCTGTCCTATAAGGCTGGGAATATATTTAAGGACGATTCCATGTGGAAATAGTTTACAGGACTTCCTATTGCTTGTTCTACGCACGTTCACCTTATTGTCACTTTCAGCTAATAAATTGATGCCAATATCAATGAAAATATATCGGCATTGAAAACAACATTGACAACAATAATTATAATGTTAATGATAATCAGTCACTCAGAGCATACAACCGCGAAACATGTACATGGTATCGCCAGAGTGAGGAGGCCCTAAGTTACAGACCACGTGCATCCGAGATCATAAGTTGACTTTCTTTTTGTTTCCTATTTGATTTTTCTCTCTGTATATGAATATTGCTATATTCTTGTCAAGTTTCTTCATATGTATTTTTTAACGTACGAAGACAGGTGTTTCCCGAGGATGCCGTTACAACTCCGTAAGGTCGTCAGGGCCACTGGGACAATGCGGTTACAGGTTCTAGGTCCGGGATGTAAGTCTTCCCTCGACTCCCGTTTATGGATTTTTCATGTCCTCCTCCTTTGTGAATAACCTCCAAAAGTCATGAAGTGTTCGAGGAGTCCTAAGCCCGCGCAGAATAGAACCCTGGGACCGTAAACGCCGCCGAGACGAAGGGTGCCTTCCTCCTGGGGGAGAGCTGAAAGCGAATCGAAGATGGCGAGACGCGCGCGAGCAGAGGAATCGCGAATCTCACCTTCCCCCCAGTGAACTCGGCCGCTGTGCCGATACGTTCGCTATAGCCGGGTTGGCCCCGTAGTCAGCTTCTCAAACTCGGTAACACAATGCGTTTTGTCTTGAATGGAGTAACATCGCTTTGTTCAGAGAGGCGGAGCAAGTTGAATTGTTTGTACGTAAACAAAACGACGAAGGGACAATGCTGGCAGAGGAAACATTTGGAGGTCGTTGAAAAGATGGCGCCCGGGGCTTCGTATTGAGCTCGGGAGCCAAGTGCTTCATCTAAGTCGGCAAACAATTAAAAAAGAAAACTTGAAAGAGGCGCGAGTGAGTTAAGTGACGTATTCAGACAGCAGCTGCGAGAGAGTCCGAAGGAAAGATCGTCTCGCTGTCTTGGTCGAAGGATGAATTCTGGCCGCTTTTGTATTGCAATGGTTTGGCAACATCAGTTCGCAAAGATTTGTCACATTCACTATACAATAATTCTCCCACCTCTTTCTCTCTCTCTCTCTCTCTCTCTCTCTCTCTCTCTCTCTCTCTCTCTCTCTCTCTCTCTCTCTCTCTCTCTCTCCGCATCTCAAATACTTTTCTTAAATCCTCTTTGAGTATAAAAGTTGCTGTAGCACAGTGTAATACTAGGGAGTCTATAAAATCTAAGCCTAAAGAAAAATCATGTCTTTCGTGTCGCTGGGGTTTGGCATTATCATTTCACAGAAGACTGACATATCTCCGCATAAAATAGTCTATCCCATCTTTCAATATATTTATCTAACTACCTATCTAATCCGTCTATCGCGCTCTCTTTCTTAAATGTTTTTTTTGAAAATCTTTCATGGTGACTGCCATGCAAGCAGCTATTGCATAACGAAATACTGTGGAATACACAAATATGTCAGTAACAAGAGGTCTTAAAAGTAACATAATCGGAATAATACAGACAGTGGCCATAACTGAACAAATTTGCAGTGAAATCAGTTGAATGTTATCCCAAATTTCACTGATCTTCTCTCCAACCCCTGTCAATGTGACCTTGTATATCTCACCTCCACAAATGCACACGCGAAAACATACAAGTTCTATTATGGTTTCTTCTCTTATTTTTCTTGCTTATCCTCATTTATTCGCTTTAGACCTTTTCTTTGTGAGGTTTTCATGACGATGTATTGATAAACCTCAGCAGGAAGACATGCGTGCATTCTGCATCACGTATGTTATTCAGATAACATTATGTTGCACATTATGAGTGATGTGGTCATATGTTATGCACGAATGATATTCTATTGCATCGCATTTCACTTCATAAGCAGGATATTTCCGCGTAAGATGCGATATATATGCAATACAGAATTTCCTAAGGCTATGTCTCCTTCAATGATCTTTATACTTTTGATGCAATATCAAACTACCAGCCATGCGAAAGCTCAGGATATCTTTGAAATTCATCTTCAAAGGATTTTTTTGATTTTGATATTCCAAAGATATCTCGTTTCTAAACTTCGTTGCTTCCATTAACATGGAATGTAAATTCTTTTCACCAGTACACCATCGTTATATTTTGCTCAGTAAATAATTACTCTAAAATATGTAGTTTGTTGTAATGGGTATATAGTGCCAGCTATCTTACTTCAATTATTTTCCTATATATATATGTGACAATTATTAAAAACGAATTAAGGTTAATGAACTTCAAAGAAACAAATATTTTCCACTCGACTTCTAGTATATACAGAAAACATGATTTATTACTTCGAAAGCCAGGACATAAACAATTACTTTTATATTTGTGTATCAATTCAACTTTCCAAGAAACATTTCCTCTGCCATTAGGAAAAAAGGTAACATGAAAAAATAACAGTATATTCGTTTTTAGACGTATTTATATTTTAGCTTTTCATTGTGAAGACGGGAGAAAGAGTGATTGAGAGAGAATCGAGTCAAAATCAAAATCATAAAAAATCTTTCAACCATATTTTGACTTTGTTCTTCGTAACACTAATGCATTCATATTTTTCTTTTCTTTTCATTTGCTACCTTCTGGAAGTTGGGAGATCGAAAATGTGCAATTATTATTCTGTATTTTCATGCGCATTCTAAATAGCAGTGTGACATTCATGTATTGTTCAACATCTGCAGGCATTGTACATGATTTAGATAGCATTCTAACCTGAGGCTCATTCTGCGAATAATGCATCTTGCGTGTCTGTGTTGAGAGAGGGGGGGGCTATGTAGATGAATTATGAAGGGATGTGGAGGCGTGTGTTATCAATTGTTTTCGTCAGTCAATGAAGATAATACAAGCCAGGCTGTCCACAAAATAAAATACATTACAGCCGTTAGAAAATCATACCAAAAATGTTCACCTAGACTCTTAGAAACCTTATTTGACTGCTTATTAAATTTTTTTTTTTTTTATTAAGTCACGTCGAACCCCATCGACTCCAATAACACGACCGAATAAGCCCCATCTCTAGTTGAACGAAAACAGGGACTTTCTTAGGAAAACTAAACAAGGACTTCGACCAAAGGGATAAGTAGGTAAACTTATCAAACTGCAGAGTAGAAGCGCATGTAGGACGTGACGTCGAACAAACGAGACTTGGTGTTTAATTAGCCCCGAGTGGAATAAAAATCCAAAGATCCTTAAAGGATGAAGAAGCAGGGCTATATTTCTTCCTTTGTGCCCATTGTTATGTGTCTGTCTTCAATACAACTTGCACACAGAATAGGCTTTTGTTACGTCCAACAAAAAACATTCTAGTTTGACGACATTTCGTATCAAGCGTTGCCCATTGTTACTCATGCTAACACATACAACGGCATAATGCTAACGGAACTTACATTATCTTTAGTGCTTTAAGGTCATAAAGGATTTTTCCCTCGCTGTTAATTATACATATGCTTATTCATTTGCGACTAGCCAATTAGGGCAAAGAACTCTACATACTACTAGTTATTACCCCTGAACAGTAATAACGTACGCTAAATTGTGAAAAACAATAAATTTCGGTATCTGGCAGCTGGTGGTGCGATTCTTTTGTTTCCCGCCGACAGTCTTTTGTTACTTATCATGACGCGAGCCAGTTTTGTTTCTTCGGGTACGTTCGATTCCTTGTCATTTGGCTTCTATTGCGTTACGATAGCCATTAAATGTATTCGCATTCACCATCAGGTATTTTTGTGAGACGGATATCATTAATCTATAATGGAATTGCACAAAATTAGCCAGAGATGAGAACAGGCTGCGTTCCAAAGCGTGGTCGGAATCCTGAGTCTTGCTATGTCTTTGTTGAGACGAGTTATTTTGAGTGACTCGTTCTATAGAGGGAGTGATCGTTTTCTCCGAGGCTCCCACTATCTAAGGACGACGAACTACCTCTTCTTTCAACTTACACCAAGGCCGACCTATCGTATTCTGACTCTCTCTCTCTCTCTCTCTCTCTCTCTCTCTCTCTCTCTCTCTCTCTCTCTCTCTCTCTCTCTCTCTCAAAAAAAAAAAAAAAAAAAAAAAAAAAAAAAAAAAAGAGAGAGAGAGAAACGGCTTTATTTCACCGCCGCGTACGAACTGTTAGCTTCTTGCAACGTAGAGTGTGTTTACTCCATTATAAATGTACAAAGCCCATCTTGAAACCAAAGTCGCAGAGAAGCGAGTAGCACAAAGGGCGATCTAGACATCAATAGCCTTCGCTGCTTCAACACAACGACCTGAAAAGAAACCCATTGGTAATAATGCAACCGTGTGTCTTGTAGAAGCGGTGAAAGGGCAGTCACAACGCGAAGAAAGGAACAGGGTAAGGAGAAAGGAAAAGAGGAGGGGGGTAGGGGGAGGAGTGAAACAAGACGGCAAGAGTCGGAGGAAAGTGGAAAGTAGAGGAGGGTGAGAGTGAGAGGAAAGCGGACGACTGGAGAAGGCAAGAAGGGAGGGAGGAATAACGAAGCTTTCTATTT
>NC_051398.1:41984144-42004144 GCF_015228065.2 Penaeus monodon
TATCCAAGCATACATACATATATATATAGATAAATAAATATGCAATATAGATATATATACACATGTATACTTATATATAAATATATGTGAATATATGTATTTATATTTATTTATATATATATATATATATATATATATATATATATATATATAATGCCTATGTAAATATTCATACATATACGGTATATATATATACATATATATATACCCATGCAGCATATATAAACCTACATTATAATTATATATAAAATACATAATTACACATAAATGTATGTATGCATAAGCATACGTGCTGCATTTATAAATATACGTGTATGTTACGTGTGTGAATATATATACACATAATATATGTGTATATATATACGTATATGCATATACATAATATTGACATAATACAAATGTATATACATATATATATAATATACACATAATAAGTGAATAAATAAACATGTGTTTATATAGATATATGTATACAATGTATGCAATATACATATATATGTATAATGCAGGCAAACAAATATATTTGTAAATAGGTTAATGGTTAATGGTTAAAAGCAAGAGAAATGTGCTAGACATCTAAGGTCATGTAGCACTATAGTTAATGTTAGGGAAGGGTGGTTGAGTTAGTGATTAGTTGTCTAAGCTGGGCAAAGGAATTGGTGAGTGAAAGGGTTAGGGTCGGGTGTGGTAAGGAGTTAGGTTAGATGAAGGATATGTATGCGTTTGAGGAAAGAGAATAGGTTGTTGAAGCAGAAAGTGTGGGATTCTGTAAGGATGTCTGATAGGTTGGGAGGTCGGTGAAGGGAGGATAGGTGGGGGAAAGTAGAGGTACGGGTTGTTTCAAAACGTGGGCACGACAATAGGATGTGTGGATTGAAAGGGGAACATTACATAAGGAACATAAGGGTGGATCAGATTGTGACATCAGATAGGAGTGTGTTAGACGGGTGTGGCCAATGCGTAATCGGGCGAGAGCGGTCTCCCAACGTCTGTTCCGATGAAATGGAGTTGACCAGGAGGAGATTGATAGTTTTACAGAATGTAATTTATTAGTGCGGAGGCTTGACCAAAAAGATTGCCATCGATTATACAAGAAGGTCTTAAAGTGTGGGTAATAATCCGTGGCTGGGATACGTGAGAAACGTGGTTGGTATGATGTGGACATAGAAGCGTGGCGTGCTAGTGTATCTGCCTGTTCATTGCCGGGGATTCCAACATGGCTGGGCACCCAGCAAAATTTGATTGTTTTATGGCGTGTGGACAGGTAGAACAACCAGTTCTGGATCTTACAAACAAGTGGGTTGGTGGTGTGTATTGACTTTATGAGAGTTAATGAGTTACGGGAGTCAGTAAAAATTGTAAAAGAGGAAGAGGAGAGTGAGTATATGTGTTTTAGAGCAAAAAGGAGTGCATACAGTTCTGTAGTAAGGACACTGGATTCAGGAGGAAGGGAGTATTTGAAAGTACGAGTTGGGAAGATTACTGCAAAACCAGCACCGGAGGTGGATTTGGAGCCATCAGTATATACACGAATACTAGAGGAATGAGTGGAGACATGGTCAAGGAAATGTGTGAGAAGGACAGTAGGAGGGATATTTGATTTTGGTGGGTCGGGGAAAACAGAAGAGCAAATATGGGGGTGAGGTATAAGCCATGGAGGGATAGAATGGACAGAGAACAGGAGAGGTTGGAGATGGGGGAAAGGGGAATGGGAGAGGAGGGTATCCATGCGAGTGGAGAAAGGAGTAGGTAATCGTGGAGATGAAGCTAAGGTAAGAAGTAGGGGTTGTGGGATAGTTAGTTTAGTGAGGGAAAATTGGTGGAATCGAACATAGCATCGGAGAGAGAGAAGGGCACGACGTCGAGATAGAGATGGTATGCCTGATTCAGTGTACAGGCTCTCAACTGGGGAGGAGCGAAAGGCACCTAGTGCTAAGCGAAGACCACAGTGATGGATTGTATCAAGATGGGCAAGGAGAGAAGTTGAGGCAGAGGAGTAGATATGGCATCCATAATCTAGAGTGGAGAGGATCAAAGTAACATGAAGATGAAGGAGAGTTTTGCGATCTGAGCCCCATGATATATGGGATAGAGTTTTTAAGATTCGAAGACGGCAGAGAGATTTTTCTTTAATGTGTAGAATATGGTCTCGCCAGGACAGTTTGGAGTCAAAAATGACACCTAGGAATTTGCCAGAGGAACGGCATTGGAGTGGAGTGCCATATAAGAAGAGTGGGGGTAGGGGACCTACACGTGAGCGAGAGAAAAGAATGGAGAAAGATTTAGAGGTAGAGAAGCAGAAGCCATGGTTTGTGGCCCAGGAAGATACTGATGAGATTGCAGATTGAAGAAATTGGTAGAGATTTGGTATGGATGTGTCAGAGGCATAGATGGTTAAATCATCAACATATAGTGATGACCGGGCTCCTGGTGGTATAACTGAGACAATATCATTAACAGCAAGAAGGAATAAAGTGGTACTGAGCACACTGCCTTGTGGGACACCTTCGATTTGGGGAAAGAAAGATGATGTGGCAGAGGCGATTTTGACCTGGAAAGTGCGTTGGGAGAGGAAGGACTTTATGAAGACACCCATGTTTCCACGTATGCCTAGAGAGGACAATTGTTGGAGAATATGGTACCGCCATGTCGTATCATATGCTTTTCTAAATAAAAAAAAATAGCTAGTACGGATTCATGGTGTGCAAATGCAGATGTAATATATGTCTCAAAATGAGCAAGGGGGTCAGCTGTGCTTCTGGCACGGCGAAAACCGAATTGGGAAGGAGAAGATTGTGAGATTCAAGATACCACATTAAGCGGAAGTTCACCATTCGCTCTAATAGTTTGCACAAGCAGCTAGTTAGTGCGATGGGACGATAGTCTTGAGGAAGGGTACCCGATTTAATGGGTTTCAGGAAGGGAAGGATAAGAGCTTCTCGCCAATTAGAAGGGAAATTTCCTGATGTCCATATGTGGTTGTAAATTTTTAATAGGAAGGATAAGGAGGAAGATGGGAGTTGCCAGAGCATACGGTAGTGAATACCGTCAGGGCCTTCATGAGTGTTACGGCACGATTGTAGGGCAGTAATGAGTTTAGAGGAAGAAAATGGGGCATTATAGGACTCAGCAGAGGATGGGGTGAAGGTAATGGGGGTACGTTCTCTGGTGGTCTTAATAGAAGAGAAGTGTGGAGAAAGGTGAGAACCACTACTGACCTGGCTGAAATAATCACCCAGTTCATTAGCGACTTGGAGAGGATCAGAAATGAGGGTATTTCGAATATGGAGGACAGGGGCAGGATGGGGGGGATGTTTGCCTGATAGTTTATGAATTCGGCGCCAAACATTTGAGATAGATGTAGAGGATGTAATTGATGAAACATAATTTCGCCAGCTATTTGTTTTACTATTCCGGATTGTACGACGAAGATAGGCAGATGCTCTTTTAAAGGAGATAAGGGCTGATAGTTGATTTGGAGTACCTCTTTTGTAGCGGTAACTGTTCCAGGCTGCACGTTTTAAGCGAAGTGCTTTAGTGCAATCAGAATTCCACCATGGAACACATTTGGAGGTATATGGTCTTGAGGTTCGAGGGATAGCTGTATGTGCAGCTCTTAAGACTGTATTTGTGAAATACTGTATCATTTCTGAAATGGAGGTGAGGGACGATGGATGGGTATGAATAGCAGAGAGTGAAGTGAAAGTATGCCAGTCGGCTCTATCAAAGCACCAGCGTGGGGAGTTAGGGAGTGGTACGCATGAAGTAGGAGAAAGAAGAACTGGAAAGTGGTCACTATAGGGAAAGTGGTCTAAGACTGACCAGTGGAAATCTAAATGAAGAGAAGGGGAACATAGAGAGAGGTCAATGCATGAAAAAGATTGCGTGCGTGTATCAAAGTGTGTGGGGCGATCTGAATTTAGAATAGTAAGGTCAGCTGTGGAGAGGAAGCGCTCTAGAGATCGGCCTCGGGAGTTTGTGACAGAATCACCCCATAGAGTGTGGCGGCAGTTAAAGTCACCAACTATGAGGAAAGGTGGTTGAAGTTGGGAAATTAGATTTTCAAAAGCAACAAAGTCAATGGGGTGGGAAGGGGAGAAGTAGACTGAAATCACTGTGATCCAACGATGAAGGAAGATACAGATAACTGTGCAAGGGACATTGGTTTGAAAGGGAGGTGTGACATAAGGTGTTTTCTGATTGATAAGTATGGATGAGACATAAAGGGAATGTGGGGAAGAGACAAAATGATAATTGGGGATTGGTATTGGAGGATGTGTAAGAAAGGTCTCTTGAAGGCATTCAATAGATGGATTATAAGAGGAAAGGATATGACGAAGGTCAGGTCTGTGGGAGCGGAAACCGCGAATATTCCAATGAAGGATAGTTATACATTACTGATATATATTGTAGTACATTTTGGAGATTTTGAGAGGGAAGCAGCTAGAGGGTGGGAAAAGGATTGAGAGGTCTGAGATGGGAGAGGTGTGGGAGTTGGTGTTCTACTAGGAGGGGTATTAGGAGATGGAGGGTCTGAGGAAGGGGATACTTGTGACATAAGGGGTTCACGTGTGTATCCAGGAGGGAGTGGAAGGGATAGAGGGGATGGTGGGAGGGTTAATGTGGGCGAGGTTGGGGTCGGGGGGGATGGGCTGTGTTGGGAGGTGGTAGGAGGATTGGGTGTAGGGGGGATATCATTAGGAGGAGGATAGATATCAGCAGTTACTTGGAGTGTGGAAGGTGCAGTTGTAATATTTGGAGGTTGAGTGTCAGTTTTCATTTTGTAGTCTTGAATATTTTCAATGGTTTCTTCTGAGGAGTTGGTTGGGGAGTTTTGGGGGATAAAGGATTTCTTGTGAGGGGGGGAAGAGAGGACTGGTGTCTCAAGCATAGGAGCAAAGGACGGTGGAGGTGATTGTGTGGTAGGGGAAGAGGGGGTGGAACGTTTGTTCTGTCTGTTACGGGTAGTGCGAGGAGGGAGAGGGGAAGGTGTTGGGGTTGTAGTGGTGATTGAAATATTTGTAGTAGAGATTGGAGTGTCTGGATTTAGGATGGCAAAAGAGTTTGACTGGGGAAGGTAGGAGGTAGAAGAGGGGGGGGTTAGATGTAGGGGGGGTGGGTTTAGGAGAATTGATAGAGTGAGCAGTATTACTGGAGTAAGGAGTAAGAGAGAAACCACGTCGACGTGCTTCTTATCTGGCTTCACGTAGTGTGAGTCCAAGTTTGAATCTGAGAGTTGCTACCTCAGACTCAAATTTGTAGGTGGGACAGCCCCTATAAAATACATTATGGGGGCCGCCACAGTTGGCACATGTGCGTGATTGTACAGGGCAGTTAGATCGGGTATGGCCAGGTTGGGCACATAGTGGGCATCTGGCTGTGGAACGGCAATGTTTGGCTGGGTGTCCTAGACGCCAACAGTTTTGGCACTGACGTGGAGGAGGTTGGTATGGACGAACAGGGAGGGATTCTCCTCCTATGTAGACGTTAAAGGGAAGGTCATGTCTACGGAAGGTAATTTTGGCTATGTTAGTAGGTTTCTTTCGATGACCTCTGGGGGAATGGAGTAGCATTGCACTGATGTTGCATCATAGTCTGTGAGACAGGCAAGTAGATCTCCACAATCTGACCAATCTTTGTCATAGATTGGGCAATTTGCTGGGGAGATTGAAACTGTTCCGGTGCAAGTATTGAGGGTTGGATGGGGTTCTGCAAGGATGGGGTTACCATATAGGTCAGTTAGTTTTGTTAATGCTATAGCTTGGTTTTCGGATGTTACTGTGACAAGACGGGAGCGGTCGGGTCGGCTACGGAAAGAGACTTTACCTACTTGTTTTTGGAGACATTGTTGGAAGAGAAGGGTGTTGTCAGAGTAGGGAGCTGTGGGAGGGATCACGAAAAATCGGTCCCATTTGGCTGCGCTGAAGAGGGTATTCAAAATTGTTGTAGAGATAGGGTGTCGAAGGGCGGGGGCGTACGAAGATGGAGTAGTGTTGAGGGAGGTAGTGTTATGGGGAGGTGGGCAATAAGGCTGTAAGGTATTAATAAGGGAGGATGGGGTGGTTGATGTTGGAGGTTGTGGAGGTAGAGGTGTTGAAGTTGAGCTTGCTGGGAGAGTGGAAATGTTCCTTAAGGGTTGATTGTTGGCTACTGTACTAGTAGGTATTGATGAGGGGGTAGTTATTGCAGTGTTCGGAGCCGTGGTCAAAGGAGAGCCTGGGGTCAGGGAATCGGGTGGGTTTACATCTTTGGGGCTATTTGATAAAGGGGCAAGCCTCATTGCCCCTAATAGTGGAGATAAGTTTTCATTACTGGCCATGGTAAGCCTGGATTATGTTGGGGATAAAAAAAAAGTCCACCCCTCAGGGTCCCCTTGAGGGGTAAGGGCTAGATAACTAAATCAGGGGAATACCGTGCCCATGGCTCCCTCAGGCCGTTCAGGACTGGCACAAAGTCAGCCTTTCATCCTTTCAGCACGGCTCTCACACCTTAGGAGGTGGATAGTAGAAGGGTTTGGTGAAGGGACAGAAACGAAAGGTGGGAAGGAAAATAAAGACCATGCAAAATTAGTTGAGTCGAGGGCTGAGTCCCAAGGTTGGGGAGTTCCCCATCATTGGGTCCCAGTCTCCGCCTCCTAAGCCCCCCCCACGACAACAACGGGCAAGGGATTGGGGGGGATATTTGTAAATAAACATATGTATATAAATGTATGTACGCATAAATATTTATATATATGTATACATATGTATGTGTATATATACTGTATATATGTATACATATATATGCATATATATATGCTTTATTTACATGTGTATGTGTTATGTATATATACATATATATAGAAATATGCACTGCGATATAGTATCACTCATTTCATTATTATGTATATTATCAGTACATATGATCATTATTACCTTATTGTTTATGCGAGTTGTCGTTACTGTTTTCATCAACGATAGTGATAACAATAAAAATCAAATCCATTATATATGGATTATATATTACATCTCACATAATTTCGTGATAGCTGCAGGTATGACGAATCAAACATTTACACAATGGAAGTCTTCTCAATACATTCACATTCATTGTATTTTCGTCCGTTCCTTTATATTTCTGTTACCTTTAATTTTTCTTTTGCATTTTATTATTTATGATTTTATTTATTACTTCTTCTTTTTTCTTTTCCTATTGTATTTATTTATTCAATTCTTTGTTAGAATTTCTTTCACGCCCTTCCGTCGTGTGTTGTGTCTCTGAACTGATATATCGGCCTGTTATATATTATCATAAATCTCCTAACAAAGCTTTGTCATTTTACGGCAAATGGTTCCCGATGTTGTTTGAAAAAAGAGAAAGAAAAAAATGGAAAAAAAAGAGAAAAAAATATGTGGTTCAGGACTATTCACGTCTGGGGTATAAAGTTGCAGAAAATATCTCCCAAATGTTCAAAACAATGAAATGGCAGCGAATGCTTTGATGGGGAATTTACAAAACAAACTGTACGACTGGGACCGGACTGACTGTGTCGCGGTCTTCTCACGTGTTACGCGATTTTGACGTCATACGCAAGCATTGGCTTAATGTGATTGGAGATCACTGTTATGGTGGATATTTTCGCCCCATCTTCCCTTTTTCCTGTCTTCCTGCTATACCACCTACTTTTTTTTACCTGATTCTTCTCCCTCTTGCCTTATTTCCGAATCTATTTGCCTTCTTCCGTATACTTCATTCTTTTATTTTGTTATACTATTTCTCTTATCCTTATCCATTTGACTTTTCTTTTTTCTCCTTCTTTCCTCTCCTTTTTTCCTGTATCTTTGCCTTTTTTTCCTTCCCTTTTTCGCGTTTTTTTTTCCGTTTGCCTGCCTTTTTTCTTTCATCCGCCTCCTCCCATTTCCCTTCCATTTTTTTTTCTTTTCTAATCTGTTTTACAAACAGACACACATATATACTATATTATATCATATATATACATATATTGCATATATATATATATATATATATATATATATATATATATACATGTACATAACTACATACCTACATCTACATCTATCGATAGATATGTACTTATCAATACTCACATACATACACTCTATATGTGTATATATGTATTCATATATTTATGTGTATACATATCTACGTAGGTGTACATGTATACACACACACACACACACACACACACACACACACATATATATATATATATATATATATATATATATACATATATATACATATATATACATATATATACATATATATACATATATATACATATATATACATATATATATAATATATATATATATATATATATATATATATATGGTGTTTTTAATCGTTATCATTACCGTTTTCATCATATTCATCACCGGTTATATTTTCATCATTACTATATTACTGCGGTCATTATCCCCATCATTATTATAATTATCTTTATTCTCATATTCATAGTTGAGCATTTCAGCTCTTCGACCCAAGCAAGAATAGGTTCTATAAATCTGTACAGCATGGAATCCACACACGAGCAGTCGACTAGCCTCTTTCAAAGGCCTGAATACACGAATAAGCTTTCACATCAGCACTCGCCGAACGAAGAAGGTTGAATGTGTGTATACGTACATCATCGAAGCCCATTCACATTTCAAAAGGTGTGACATTAACACTGGGTGTTTACGTAGGGGGAACATTCTTAATGCAATTGCAAAGCCTGGCTCTGAATGAATGTGAATGTAGAATCATTCACGCAGGGCGATGTTTTTCACTATTCAACTGTCGGCATCGAACGAATGTATTTGTTGCTGTAAAGACCAATTGCTGAAAAACTTTCATCTTTTTACTAAAGCACAGAATGAAGCGTTTTACTTACACTGGTACCTGGATATTCATGAAATGGATAGTTTGTGTATTGGATTGCTATCATTATTATGACCATAGTCATTTTCTTGATATTTTTTTTATATATATTTATATTTGCTAACGCTCTTATATTTTATCTAACATAGGTATCATCAGTACCGTCATTGTGTTCTAAACTGAGAATTATCATCGTATTCATCAAGATAAAAATATTATTATACCTAAAATAAGGATTACTATCACTGCGATTGTTGTTATGGTTATCGCTTTCATTCGAATCACCATATCATCAATAGATGTAACATTAAGAAAAATATGAAAACATGCATTTACTCCAAACACAATGGATATATCTGCACAGACACATACAAACACATACTTTATACATTTACATATATACATATGTATGTATATATATATATATATATATATATATATATATATATATATACATATATATACATGTGTACACATATAAATATATATATATATATATATATATGTATATATATACATATAGATGCATAAGTATATTACTATCACTATATATGCATATGTATATTACTATCACTACGATTATTGTTACGATTATCACTATCATTCGTATCACCATATCATTATAAATAGATGTAACATTAAGAAAAATATAAATACATGTATTTAGTCCATACAATGGATATATCAGCACACACATACAGACTCATTCTTTATACATTCATATATGCACATATGTGAATGTATAAAGTATATATATGTATATATAAAGTATACATATGTATATATATATACATATATATGTATATATATACATGTGTACACACACATATAGATACTATTTATATATGCATATGTGTATGTATATACATGTGTACATATATATCTATATATATATTTTACATATGTATACATTTATTAATACACATATAAAACACGTATAAATATACATACGAACATGTTTGTGTGTGGTTTGTGCATGTGTATACATATACATATAAATACATGTATGTATTTAAACACACATATATATGCATGAATATTACATGTGTGTGTGTGTGTGTGTGTGTGTGTGTGTGTGTGTGTATGTGTGTGTGCATATATGTGTATATATATAATATATATATAATATATATATAATATATATATTATATATAATATATATAATAAATATATTTGTATGTATGCATATATACACATATACTCACATATAAATATATATACAAATATACACGTATGAATATGAATCTATGTATGTGTGTGTGTGTGTGTGTGTGTGTGTGTGTGTGTGTGTGTGTGTGTGTGTGTGTGTGGTGTGTGTGTGTGCACGTATGTATGTATGTATATATATATATATATATATATATATATATATATATATATATATATATATGAATATACATGTACATATGTGTGTATATATATATGAATATATGTATGTAAACATACACACACCTCTAATCTTTTTTTATCATCAAATCCATTATTGGTGTCACAATTATCTGTGGCGTATTTAATAACTATCATCACATAATTGTCTATTACCATTATCATCGGAACTATCATTATCCTACAGCTAAATTATTCTTTTAGTAATGATGAGTATGTCATGATAGTAGGAAGTAAATTAAAAATGCTAGCAACGCAAACTGGAATCCGCCACAAAGATATAAAGGTAATAACAACAGTAATCCTCATAATAAAGTCATGATCATAACAAAGTTGATGTTGATTTCTTGATAAAAATAACAACGATAAATCTCATTTTTATCACAATCAGAATATCCTTAACACCACTGCACTTCACCCTTTATAACTTTTAGTGTTTACAGAAACATTAATTAATATTGTTTTCATTACTATGTTTATTTTCATTCATTCTAATTTCATTTTTTCCGTTCACATTATTAATCTATTCCTCTTTTTTTATCAATAACTTAAATTTTATAAAATCATACTAGCAAGCTAGCCCCCCCGGTCTCCAAATGGTCCTTGATAAAAAAAAAAAAAAAAAAAAGTGAAATTACATGTATATGCATATATTTTGTATATTTTCTGATCAAGATAAGAAAAAAATGTGGAGGGTCCTGAAAAGGATCTACTCCCATCCCCAAACCAAAGAGCTTACTCCTATCCCTAATGTCTAGTTGCGCTTCTCATTATTTTTATCACTGTCATTAATGATTTTCAGATGCTACTGCTGTTAATACTACTATGATTACCAATAGTATTATCATTATAATCATTGTCATTATCATTATCAACGTCATCATTTTTATTTTCATTATCATTATCAATATTTTTGCTGCCAACGGTATTGTCACTATCATTATCATCATTATGATTGTTATATCACTTGTATTATAATTTTTTATCACGGTTACTGCCATCATTAACATTATATTTATCATTTCCGCTCATTGTCAGCATATTCTTAATTATCATTATCGACAGCTCTGTTACTCCTGCTTTTATAATTCTATTCGTGTTCACATACCCTACATCTCTATTTCTCTTTCTCTACCTACTACAAACGCACACACACACGCACATATGTCTGTGTGTGCGTGTGTACATATATATATATACATGTGCATGTGTGTATGTGTATGTATATATATATATATATATATATATATATATATATATATACATATATGTGTATATAAATTTACATGTGTACATGTCGATATGAATACACACATATATACATATATATATGTGCTGTGTGTGTGTGTACGTATGTATAAAAATATATGTGGAACTAGATATCGCGATAGCGCCCAATCGAACATTGTAATTAATTAGTATATATATACACACACCTGTCTGTATGTCTATATATTTATATCTTCATGTAAAGAGAAGGAAAGAGAGAGAGAGAACTCGCAGGGGTAGCAAGAGGGAAGAGGGAAGGGAGAGGAGATGGGAGGGAGGGGGGGGGGTCGTCGCCCCGGCTATCACAAAGCCCCCACAACCTTTAGGACTGAAAGACCCCCATTGCTCCTCCACCTTCTTGAGCGAACTACAATGGCGAAAAATATTGATTCTCGCACCCGCCAACACGAAGCTACGAAATACATTGCTACACAAGACCAAGGAGAAAGAGGGGAGGGAAATGCACCTTGCTTATATCCCCCCATCCCCCCACACCTCCTCCCGTCTTCAAGAGAACTGTTGAAAGTGTAATAAATCACCACCAAAAATGTAGATGAAGAATTATTTCAAATTCTCACTCTAGGTCTTTTCTCCTTTTCTTCCTCTTTTACCCCCCACTGTCACATCTTCCTTTTCCTCCTCTTTCGCCTCTCTTTTTTCCCACCTCCTCTTCCTCCTCCTCCTCTCTTTGAACGAACTCCAGAGGAAAAAAAGAAGGGACGACCCGCCACATCAGGAGCCATTGTAACCCCCATCACTTTTTATTCAGACCCTCACAATCGAAGGTGCATACGTCAACTTTTTACTTTGTCGTCGCCGCTCTCAACCCCTCGGCGCTGGGATGGGTTATCTCTCTCTCTCTCTAGCTCTCGCTCACTCTCACTCTCGCTCTCTAGCTTCTCTCTCTCTCTAACTCTCTCTCTTCTGTCACTTTCTCTGGCTCTTGCTTCGTCTCTCCCTCTTTAATTCAGTATTTTAGTCTGTCTTCCTCTTCTCTTCTTTCTTCTCTCTGCTTGACAGTCTCTTCTACTTTTTAACTTACCGATTTCTTCTCTGTTCTCCATTATGTGATTATGTCACCAGACTACGGCCAGTGGCACTGGTGATAAGGGGGGTTACCGATACCATCATTGCTATTTTTCCTTCTACAATTGATAACATTATCACAAATTTCATCACATAATTTTCATCCATATTATTCTTATTGATCTAATCAGCTTTATTATAATTAAAGTTATTTTCATCATGTACCATTTATCATTATTAAGTTTCAAAATGATAATGAAAATAAAAACTAGAAATGATAACAAGAATCAAATCAGGCATTGTTAATATCATTAAAAAACTACTGACAATCAAGGCGATAATGATAATCGGGTTTAAAACAGTAGCTACTATCATTATCATTATCAATATTATCATGCCCATTCTCATTATCATTATTTTTGTTTGTTATAAATACTATTACTAATACAGTTATTGTTGTTATCACGATAATTCTCATTTATATTATCATGCAAATACTTATGATTACCTTAATTACGATTATGATTTTAATTGTCATTTGAATTACTATTATTACTAGTATTAGAATTAAAATTCATAGAAATAACTTGGCAGTCTCTCATGTGTGCGTGTGTGCGCATACATTCTCACACAGACACACACACACACACACACACACACACACACACACACACACACACACACACACACACACACACACACACACGAGACTTCCAAGTCATTTCTATTCAAATAATTATCATCACCAATATTACGAAATTATGATAATCGAAACATTAATCAAGTACATTACTTTCTGAAATCATTCATTTTCATCCATCTTTTTTTCCATTAAAAGGTTATCCCCACAGTTTTCTTGTCGGAATGGCGAAGCATGAGGGATTTATATTTCCTTTGCAACAAGTAAGGGTTCATATTGTAAATAAACATCAGTATGGTCACTCTATAACCCTCGACTATACATTTTTATCATCATTACCATTATCTCCGCTATCATATGAGAGCATTATCTTTACTAAAGTCGACCATCATCTTTATTACATTATCATAAATCAATGCTATTTAACGTCTCGTAGTCCGCGGTTAAAAAAATGGAAAATGAATTACCTAGGCCGACTTAAGAAGGGTCACAGGCGAGTATCCACCTCTAGTTCTCGTTTTCCGTATTTGACAGTATTTTTCGCATCAAGAACAGGCGTACGAACAGAGATGGATCCACAAGTACTCAGCCACCAAGAAGTCAGTAGGTCCTACGTGACTTCACATGATTTTACTATTAGTAGAATTTTGGGGATTTTTGAAAGTGATATCATATACTTCATGATTTGTATGTTATGGAAAATAGCAATAAAAATAACTCCTAAAATCAAGGAAAATATTAAAGTAAGATGGGTTGGACTTGTGATCGACTACTTGGTGACTAAGCAGCCTCTGTATATGAACAAATTTCATGCATTTCAACTACTTCCTCTCTATGAATGCGGAGCTTCATCTCTCAACCTTTCTCTTCACTTCGCTTTCCTTTCTAAACCTTTAGACTTCTTCGTGAGCATATATAAAATCCTGATGTAATTTCTGCCCATTTCCTCCTTAGAAAATTATCTCTATCACATTTTTTTGTTAGGGAGAATCTTGCTTGCATCATTTGCAGTAGTTTGCTATATTTTACTGCTTTATTTACAGTAGTTTACTCCATCTGCATGTTTCTTTACGATAGCTTATTCAAGCCTGCATCTTTATTTATAGTACCTCGCTCTATCTTACATATTTTACGATAAACTACACCATTTCCATCTTTATTTACATTAGATTTACCAGTTAATGTAAATAAAGCTCAAGGTTTATTTCATTTCCATCTTTATTGATAGTAACTTAGCTATCTTTATTTACAATCGTTTAATCTCAAAATCTTTATTTACAGTATACTTCTCCATCTTTATTTACAATTTGTTTACTAGCTTACATGGTTTACAGTGGTAGTCTTTCTCCGCAATAGCTTAATCCATCCTTCATCTTTCTTTGCAATAGCTCATTCTACAAGCTAGGGAAGCAGATATCATAATCAAGAAACTGACTTGTGGAAAGAAAATTGCATGCAGTAAGAACTGAAGGTCAACTTGTCACTATCTTTCCATCTGCATTTGCTACACGAAAGAAGTCCTTTGTAACAGGAGAGGAATCTGACCAAATCATGTGGACATGATATATCTTCAATTTCATTTTAACAAAACTTATTCAAGTTTGCGGCTGGATTTGATTTGTATATTTACTCTATCAGATGGATATCTTGTATATTTATATGCATATTCATAAAGTATATATGGATATAGATAGAAAAATAAATGGATAGATAGGGAGACAGACAGAACGACATAGATGTCTGTATGTTATTTTGTAATCATACGTACAAAAGCATTTGTGTCCGTGCACAAGTTATATATTTCTTTCTCTTTTTATTTCTCTTTTTACAGCATGATATAGGACTACCAGAAATGGCACAACCCGAGAAGAGACGGAAATATTTCACGCCGCTGCAAGGTCGATAACCCGCGAATGAAGAAAGGCCTTAATGTGTCGTCGACCTGATGCTGATGTCGAAACGTCGCCGCGTGAGGGAGAAGGAAAGAAGAAAAAAAAAAGGAAGAGGAAGAGAGAAGACTTGGAAGGAACCTTTGGAAAGGGAGGGAGTGGGATCAGGAGGGGGGTCGAGGGGCTGGAGCGACCGCCCCTGTCCTTTGTTGCTATAAATGTAACGTTTTACTGGGTTGGAAATTCTGTTCCTCGGGTAGCTTTTGGGGCGATGGCGGAGACGGATGGCAAGGCGAATATGGAGGAACGTGCAAGAGGGAGTTCAAGATGAATGGGGTGGAAAGGAATGGAAAAAAGGAGTGGACTTTTTAAAGTGAAAATGTGTGGACGAGATAGGCTGGTGATGATTAGTAAAGAGAGAAAAATAATGAGAAGAATTAAGGGAATTTTAAGAGGACATAGGAACCACTGATCTTTTTCTCTTCAGCAAACATAGATAAATGGATATATGTATGTGTACGTGTATATATATGTATATATATATATATATATATATATATATATATATATATATATATATATATACGCAGAAGCATAAACATAAACACACAGACACAAATGTGTTTATAAATACACGTATGCATATATATATATATATATATATATATATATAAATATATATATATATATTATATATATGTAAAAGCGCAAATATTATAGATATTATACTAATATTTTTCATTTTAAAAAGTCTTCGAATATATGTATGTAAATATATATACATATATATGCATATATATAATATATATTCGTGTATATATACATACACATATGTGTATATGTATATGTATATTTACACACGAATATATGTGCATGTATGTGTGTGTGAACTTTCATGTATATATATACACACGTCTCTATATGTATATCTCGTATATATATATATACAGTGTATAGAATTATACATATATATATATATATATATATATATATATATATAGTATATATGATATATGTGTATATATTATATATACATAAATTCACATACATACACAGACACACAAGAATACATATACACACATATATATATACACAGTATATATGTATATATATACATATATATATCCATATATGCAGAGAAACACACAAATGCTTATAAATTTGTGTGTGTATGTAGATAGATAGCTAGAAAGATACAGATATATGCAGACATATGTCACAGTCGTCTGCTCCTACAAACTCAGCCCATCGGCTAACTTACGCAAATACACACAAATCACACACATATGGACTTGTTTGTTTCTCCAATAAACATAAAACGTCGCAATGCAAACAGAGTTAACGCATATGAATATGTTGAGTTAAAACCCGTCTGTGTGGTTTGAGAACCAACTTTATGGAGTGTTGAAATACCTCATACAGAGTCAGTTCAGAGTTGAATTATGGGTTGTGAAATGTATTTGTTTATATGTAGAGATAGTTACTGTGAATTTCAAAAGGACTCTGTTATTCAAGGATATTTCGCAAGATTCGAAGAGAGGGGAAAGCTGACAAAGGGAGAGGAATCAAAAATAAAAACAAAAGCTTGTCATACATTCAATGAACACATGCAAAATGATAATAAAAGTCATATGATCTATAATGATACATCGTGATAAATTAATATCAACCGTTGATGATCTTGATTAAATGGGCCTACATAAGTGTATAACAGAATGGAAATGAAATGAATCAATTAAAAATGTACAAATTCGAAGAAAGTAAGAAAAAATAGAAAAGTTCATGTCATACATTTCAATTACTAATTTAACATTGTAGTATCGTTAACTTCTCTCTCCCCTCAATAAAGCAAAGGGCCCTTCACGCACCGCCCACACTGTAAAGGTTCCCCTCATACCCCATATATAGTACAAAGGAACTTCCGCGCCTCCACATCTCTCTTCGCCATCAAGGTGTTGTCATCGGCGCCTTAGACTCGGCCACATCCGCTATTCTCTGACTTAAATGAAGCGGACGGCGATGGCTGCTTCTTATTACTGGCCTCACTCAGGCATCTCAGCGCTGTCTGGGTCTCTCACTGTTTCTCTATCCTTCTTGTCGTATATTCTAATTATTGTTTTTTTCTTGTGTTTTCTTCCCTCATCCCCCCCCCCCTCTTTCTTTTTTCATTCTTTCTTTCTCATTCTCTCTCTCACTCATTCCCTTACTCTTTCTCTTTCCATCTCCTTCCTCGTACCAGGAATGTATCGAAGCTCCAAATAGGGACACAAGCGCTAGTATGTGTGTGTAAGAGAGAGAGAGAATGAGCGGGTTTGCGATAGGAAGATAGCGGTCCAGTCATTATGAAGGATCCGTCCAGGAAATGACGGAATCCTGGATAAATATCAAACCTGGCCAATGTGAGATGAACGTAGGGGGTGAGGGGTGGATAAGCCTACAGGATATCTTTTTAGTGGGGGAGGGGAAGTTGGAGGTGATGCTTGCTATACACGAAGTAATGAGTTCTCTGAAGCGTGCATGGATTTACCAAATAGGGTGGGAGGAATATCTCTTTACAGGTTTGTGCGCGGTTTAACTGTATATTACTTGTAGTCCAGTACATTTTTGTATGTATCCCTTTTCCTCCTGTACACCCAATTTACCTCTCCCATGAATCCTTGATACTGAACAAGCTCTTGTATTGTAGGCATCACATTTTGATATATGATCTCGAATTCATAAATGAGTATGGAGAACCTAAAGAGACTATAGGACAATACATCCCTGTAAGTCAGTATATCATATAATGGTTCATTCCAGACGTAATGAAGCATACAAAAACACAAATGCAGTAACTGACTTACGACAGACATATCAGGTAACTGAATACAATTGAAATACAAATGCAAATGAAAATAGATAAAGCAGAACAATCGAATATAAGGTACATACAAAACGTAAGTGTAATATTCAAACAAAATACAAATATAACAATACAACATTTTTCGCAACTAATCTTTTCACATTTCCTCTGCTAACACATTCAACGAAAATTACTCTTCCAAAGTATCTGACTTCAAAGAAGATCAACAAACACTTTTACTCCTACTGCCATTTCTTTAAATTAAATAGATGACTTTCGTTGAATCAACAATATACCTATCTTGTAATAATTTAACAAAATAGTTGGAAAGCGACAAATACATGGAAGCAAAACATGCTTACAGAAAATAGAAACGCGGAAAAAAATACATCGATTTAGAAAAGCATCCGTTCCGTATACTGTGTTAGAGCCGACAGAAGGTAATCGCAGAGGGAGATCTATTGAAGGAATCATTCAATTCTGCGAGAAAGATTTTAGTATAATCAGCTAATATATTTAATCAAAATATCGATTCAAAACAAGCTATTGATGAAAACAATAATAGTAATAAGAATGATGATACTATGAATGTGATACCATCACTGGTAGTAGTAGCAGCGACGTAGATAATAGTGTCAGTATCTTTACCATTTTCACTATCATATTCATTATGAGTCAGTGACTCCCTTCAAAAAGCAGACCCCCCCATTTTTTCTAGATCTTCCACTACTAGTAACATACTTCGTGTTCTCATAGATAAACACACATGTTTGGGTATAAGCACAAACGATTACATACGCACAGGGCAGAAAGATACACGTAGCTCTACACACACAGAGAAAAGATACACGTATACACATTTATGCATGCGTATATACATATAAAAAATATAAATATATACATATACCTATATATGCTATATATATATATATATATATATATATATATATATATATATATATAAATATGCACAAATACACACATGTGTGTGCGTGTGTGTGCATGCATGCGTGTGTGTTTGTGTTGGTATGTGTGTGTGCTTGCGAGCGTGTAGCCTATACACACTATGACATTACATCGATGCCATCTGTCCATTTTATGCTTTTACCTGATAACTGACTAAGCAACATGACTCAACGATGAGGGACAGTGGAAATAACACGAAAATGTCCACAAAAGTAGATAAAAAAACGGACATAAAGAGGAGGAACTAAAAAAGCTAACCCAAGCCACTCGCCATGAATTCGGACCCAGACAATATGGCAAGCTCGAACATTATTCGGGACAAAAGATCAAAATCCTTGCGGATGAACTCACGCATTTGGCTACCATCAAAATACACGTTTTAACTTTTAGAAATATTGCCCAAATCCGCGGCTGACAATGTGCTTCGAAAATCCAGCCGATCTGAATCCATATACGCCGCGGCTGAAAAATTCATGGAGGAGAATACCTCAATAGCATCAATGGAAGCTCATATTGGCCAACTACTTAGCCAGCTCTCAATGCGCCCATGAGGGAGAGGGAGGAGAGGGGGGGAGAGGAGGGAGGGCAGGGAGTTAAGGGAGGGAAGAAGGGTGGGGAGACTGGGAGGGAGATAGAGGGGGACGTTTCTCCCTTCGACACTGACAATCAATGACCATTCTTTCTGCTACACTAATTCTCTTGCACAGGTCCCAAAGCCTTTGATAATACACACTCTCCCATTCTCTCCTCTTCCTCCCCCTCCTCCCCCCCCATTTTTTACATCCCTCCTGTTCCTCTTTCCCTTTTTCCCCTTTTTTCTTCACTACGGCATCTCTCTTTCCCTCTTCTCCACACCTCCATACCATTCCCCCTCACCTTTTTCCCTCCAGACCCATACCTTCCTTTCCCCTCTTCATCTCTTACTATCACTACCCTCACCCTAATATCCTCTCACTTCTGCTTTTCCTCATACCCTCTTTGATCCTTTCCTCTCCTTCCCTCTTTTCCCTATCCTCCCTTCTTTCCCTCTACCCCCCTCTTTCCCCACCCATCTCCTCCTCCGTCCAACCCTTTTCTCCTCCCCTCCTTTTCTCTCCACCCTTCTCCTTCCAACCTCCCT
>NC_051398.1:42016644-42021644 GCF_015228065.2 Penaeus monodon
GATCATAGTTCTCGCTATTATCATTTGAACAGTCGAGCGAGAAAATACATGTTTGCTTGTTTCAACTCGAGCAACTACTAGCTAAGTGGTTCCAAGGAGGATGAATCACAAAAGTCTAAGAACAGACTCCCAATACATGTGCTGTATAGCTGATATTTTGGAAAAAAATAAATAAATAAATATAATATAAATAAATAAATAATAATAATAATAATAATTATTATTATTATTATTATTATTATAATTATTATTATTATTATTATTATTATTATTATCATTATAAATAAATAAAACTGATGAAACGAGCAGTTCATCTCGCTCACTATTTTTGTCGTTTATGAAGTTTTTATTTTCCTTCTTTTTGTCAGTACACGTTTCTTGATATGGATGTGAACTAATATAGTGACTTTTTCAGTAAACAGAAAATGTTACACTATATAATCAAATTAGAACATTAACCGAACGCAAAACCGTGTTAGGGTTAATGTGAATACAACATACACATTTCATACAGATTTTGAAACATTTCTCGCGCAGAATACATAGTATATACTGGACAATATATAAGATTTTTTTCTCTCTCTCCTCTTTCCATTTTTCTCTTTTCTCTTGCATTATTTTTTACTATTTCCTTTCTTTTATCTTTTCTCTTCTTAGAGGTTGGTGGGCTTCAGTGCATCGACTAATTAGGGGTGCTTATTAATTTTGGAGACATCTTACCAGTTTAATTTATGAAGAAAAACGGCAATAACTGTAGAAAAGGGAAGACAAATACTGGGGGTAGCCATGTTTATAATAAGAAAAATATATTGTTATGCAAAACCGTGTCTAATCCCCGAGACAGAGGTGACGTGTTCATGTAGTTTTAATTTCCTCCAAACCATATCCCACTCTCTTTTAGCATCATCTATTAGCTGTTGCGGGGTCCTTTCATAAGCCGTTTCCCAAACATTGACAATATTCACCCAAACATTTTCCATCGGGATTGAGCCACATGCCTCGCTTGGCCACCGAAGGACCTCAAGGTGATTTTGGTCATGGAACCACTGAGTAACTGCCCTAGACGTGTGTGTAAAGCAGTTATCCTATACGAAAATTATTTCTAAAGGCCCAAATCATGGCAGCGTACTGATAGATTTTTTTTTTTTTTTTACAATTTAATGTAACTGTCTAAACTGTATTTCCCCCGTTTCAGTGTGTTCACCATCATGCAGAAAGATCCTGTTCGTATCACTCTTACTACTCTATTGCAATTTCTCCACATATTGCTGGGCGAATTGGAGGCGACGTTGGCGATGTTGTTTGTTCAACGTTTTCTTCACCGTGTGGCCTGTTACCAAGAGCAATAAGTCTTCATTAACTTAGCTGTATTGATGAACCATGGCGGTCGTTCTGCGTGTCTTGCTCCTCCCACCGTATCTACCTGTATACTGTCGTACGAGATACCCAGCTCTCTGAATATATCACTGTTACAGAAATCACTATCCCTCATCCCCATGATGCGGTCTCTGTTTGCAATTTCAGCTTGCCTTGTGTTAGCTTAAGAGCCTCGTTTTCACCTCCGATTTCCCATGCTCCTATGACGTCTTAGACCATAGGACACATTTTCTTCCTTGTTTAGCACAGGATTAGACGCACAATAGACATTCAGGAATGTATAGATATTCATTGGTATAAAATTTATAAATGTTATTTTCTAGATAGTTCCTTTTTCTGTAACTACTGAAATTCCGGGTAAACAAACCAGCTTTTCACACACCGGGAAATGATTATTTCTATCATAAACATAGCAAGATCATGTAACAATAATTTCATTTTGCTGTAATGGTTTGATATGCTAATTTCATTATACACCTACGCATGTACTGTAAACAGACGTGCATTGACAAAGAAAAAACAAAATTGAACATGTAACAAATAAAAGTAGGGAGAGAGTTGAAATCCCATTTCATTAGAACAAGATCTTTTTCTTTTTTAATATATCAGATATACAGAACATGTATTGAGAGTCGATTGTTAAATTTTTGCTATTCACCCTCCTTGGAACCATCCAGGTAGCAATTGCTCGAATTGTAACATATTCCCACGCTCAGCAGCTTAGATGTGGGTGAGTCTCTTCACATAAACCCCAAGCCTTCTGGCATAATAATGGCTAACTATACATACTGTTTCGTAATTTATCACTATGTATCGACATTCTACAGAAGCTGCACAGACACGCACGCACGTACGCACACACAATGACACAGATCCATATATTCATTGTAGCCTCACTGCGGTTTTTCGTTGTTTATATTCTATAATGAATATAATGTAGCATGGTTTATCTTTGCATTTACGATTAATATTTACAAAGAGGTCTCAGCGATTCTGCAAAACTGAATGTTTGATTTAGCAGTCATACATAGATGTCTAAAGTATGAAGCGTGTTTCAAAAAATATACAACTATAATTTTCGACACTTGTCTTGAAAAAAATCAATACAATGTCAACAGTAGCTAGCTACATCTACTACATCTTTTATCACTTATTTGAAGAAAAGGAAAGATCAAATGGCTCATTTACTTTCCAAAATAGATTTTAATACACTTATTGGTAACTTATAATCTACTAATCACACTTTTTTACAAGCAACATAGGGTTTTCGCCTCATTCATAAAAAATACTATTTGCGCTATGTTAACTTCGAAGAGGTTGCCAGATGTACAAAATTGGGACCAAATCACTGTACTTAAATATAATTCACGAACTGTATGTGTAAAAACATGTAGGTAGATAGGTAACAAATAAATGCATATGGACCGGAAATAGATATATGGACCGAAAAAATCTATATACATGTGTATAAAAATACATACATTTTATATGCAGTACATTACATGTGTGTGTGAACGTGTGCGTCTGTGTCTATATCTATGTATGTTTCTATGTGCACACTTTGACATGCGTGTGTGAATAGCCGAGGCAAGAGAAAGAAAAGGGAAAGACTCAAAAAACTACCACATGTAGGAAGAGAGAGCGGGAGAGGAGTGTCGTTGTGTGAGGGAGACAAAGAGAATGGCTTGCGTGAAGGGAGGAACGAGGGTAGAGGGGAGACGGAGAGAATACCTGGGAGCGAATTAAAAGAAATTAGGAGACAAATTGAAAAAAGGGGGAAAAACTCTTTCATAATCTTACGAATTAACAAAAAGGAATCTTTCGTGTGATTACAAATGAAATATATATACATATATATACATGCATATATATATATATATATATATATATATATATATATATATATATATATATATACATATATATATATTATATGTTACCTAATCAACAAATATTTCTCACACTAGCTCAAAACTGATGAAAAAGCTTCCATAACATCACAAACTAGTGAAAAAAGGTGTATGAGAGTATATTTAAAAGAAATCATAATCTTTACATGAGTTTCGGGGAAAAAAAAACTTACGTAAGTTAATATTTTTCACATTGATTTCACAAATAAAAATCCTTATGTAAGTGTTGCAAGATGAGAAAAATTCCTACATGGGAGAAAAAATCTGTGTATTAATTTTAAGCTTGCAAATGAATAATGTCATACATAAAAAAAAACAAAAAAACTTAGATATGTTACAGATCTTAAAACAACCTTCCACAGAGGCAGTAAATTACAGAAAAATAAATAAATAAATAAATACTGCAAGTTTGGGGGGGGAAATAATATTCCTGATTGAATAAAATTGTTGCATCTGTTATAAATAAAAAAAAAAACTAGATATCGAAATAGATATCCACAATTTAACTAGTTTGGGGATATAGATAAGAGCTAACATTTATTTTTCTACTATGTACACACTTACATGAGGAAAAAGGCTTGTGTACTCTTACGTTTTGCCTTGGCATAAGCATAACAATAAATCACAGACTACGGTATATACTACATAAAATATTCAAAATAGATTACCGTAATAACTAAAACATAATTATAAAGTTAGTGTTCATCTCATGATTGGTAAAAAAATCGGAGCTGCAAAAGCCATAATAATATTAGCAAATGTTCTATTTATCATTATTCTTATGGTGGGAAATAATGATGGTGATATTGGGTATAAAAAAGAGTGATCATGATCTTAAAAAGAAATGTAGAATATATCTCTGCAGGGACATGGTCTTTTTCTCCAGCCTATTTTTCTTCCTATCTATTATGTCCGGGATTCCTAAGAGTTCCCTAACATTTATGCTTGTGTCAATTCCAGCGTCAATGTGTCAGAAGTTTCCCAATCTACTAACTTTTACGGGTGTTATTGTAAGTGTATAAGCGTGAGTGTGTGGATGCTTAAGGCATATATTTTTTCCCATCTTGTTATTATCACACTTCTTTGCCATACTATTACTGTGTAAACACTGCAATCATACAAATATATACATATATGTGTGGTGTGTGTGCATATATATGTGTATATTATATAAATAATATATATATATACATACATAGGTATATACATATGTGTATATATACATGCATATATATATATATATGTGTGTATATATACTAATAAATATATGTGTGCATAAATGAATATATGCGCATACATTTATTAATATATTTAATATATACATATATATGCATATATATATATATATAATATATATATAATACAATATATATATGTATATGCATACATATATATATATACACATATACATATACATATGCATATATATATGTATATGTATGTACGTATATATACTTGCGTATATAGAAATATGTATAGCCTTATATATATAGATAGATAGATAGATAGATATACGTGTGTGTACGTATATATTAATGGGTGTGTATATATCTCTCTCTCTCTCTCTCTCTCTCTCTCTCTCTATATATATATATATATATATATATATATATATACATATATATATATATATATATATAAGTACACACGCACACAAACGTACGTACGTACGTACATAGATATAAATATAAATGCATATATATATACATATAT
>NC_051398.1:42056644-42059144 GCF_015228065.2 Penaeus monodon
ACCGCAATGCATTGTAGGTAGGTGAGACATCACACACCCTAGTATTAATGCAGATTTATCGATCAATGCTCGGTGTGTTACGGTAGTTTGTTTTGTTTTATTTAGCATGTTGTGGAGATGGTCGAAGGTTGCAGGTAGCAGTTTCCAACGTTGAGGTACTTGTTACTTAATAGGTGGATAATTGTAGATATGTCATGTGGGGATGCGACGAAAAAAAAAACGATTATGATAAAGGCCTACCGATAACGGAAAATACAGTTCAAAAATCACCTGATTCCAACAACCCTTTCATAAAATGCATGAAATGGACTTACACGAATGATGGAACTAAGAATCTGTGCAGACCATGGCAAACAAGCACCGTTATTTCACCTACTACAGCAAATAAGAAAAACGTTAAATATTAACAATCATTCAAAGTTTCTCGAAAACCCAATACGGAAATAAAGAATCCCCAAGAGCCAATCAGCTAACACGACCCGGATGTATGACGACGACTCCACAAAACACCTGTAGGCTCACTTCGGTTTATTCTAGTCGTCAGTAGGTCGTCACACCTGCTCCATGTTGGGTGGGAGGGCACATTCGGTCTCTCTCTCTCTCTCTCTCTCTCTCTCTCTCTCTCTCTCTCTCTCTCTCTCTCTCTCTCTCTCTCTCTCTCTCTCTCTCTCTCTCTCTCTCTCTCTCTCTTGTTTTCCTCCTCCAGTTCTTTCCTTTTTTCGTTTCCGCTTTGCTTTTATCGTCCTCCTTTTGTTTTTTGTTTTTTTTCTATCAGACTGACGTGGTATATATTCTGTGACTGTCGTGTCGTGTTATGAAACTTGTTTTTGACTTACAGATGTGTTCATTGTTTACATTCGTTTGCCGATAAGTAAATGAATGCAAATCATCACAGAATATCGCCAAATAAACAATAATAACAACAAAACAAGAAATCCTTATAAAACAGACCAGCTTAAATTCAGCAAATCACAAAATCATTGAAAAAAAAACTAAAAAAAACAATAATAAAATGAAGCCTGAAGGTGTCCTTGCAAATAAAGTCTTACCTTGGCTAATGATGTCTTCACATGTTTTGGAGATGAGTGAAGCTGTAGATTAATTAATCCAGGTAATAATTCCGATACAATGGCAGGTGACAATACGTGCACTTAATATATTCTATTAACTTTCCATCTTTTTCTTCCTCTCCCTCTTTTTTCCCTCTCTCTCACTCTCTCTTTATCTTTTATTATCATTGCTTTCGACTGATACACGAGATACATTTTCATCTCGCCATCAATTTCACATCTCATTTTTTATCTCACAATCTCTCTGCTTCTTCGGTTTTCATAATTTTGCTCACGCGTTTCTTTTTCATAATGCTCTATTTCTTTCCCTTTTCTCTCTCTCTCTCCTTCTCCGTCATCACCCGTCAATTATCACACACTTTTTCTCACCACACACGATCACCACAAAAAATGGGTTTTACCGATGCTTCCAAGCGACCACCAGAGAGGGCAAGGAAATTCTCCAAACACTGCTTGCATGCTCTCTTCCTTCCGACAAACATCACTCAAAGAATCACCAAACACCATCCCGACGACGCGAATCACCGACATGATAAACAGACAAATAAATCATAGAATAAAGAAAAAACACACCGGTACTAGATCACATCGACACAACGTGGACGCGAAAAGCCAGCATGCTCGCTAGCCTCCGGGAGCGAGAGCGACACACCCTCCCATCACCACTGCCAACGCCAAACTGACCAAGTATTCAGTCTCTCACTCGATTCACGCGACAAGTGCACGGCTGGGGGGGCGGGGGGGGGGGGGTAGGATTAAAAGAGAAAGAGAGGAGGGAAAGGCGGGGAATGGGGTGGGGTGGGGGGAGGAGGAGAAAGAGAAAGGAGAACTCAGAAAGAGGAGAGGAGAGTAAGGCGGGAAGCAGGGGGGAGAGCGGGTGAAGATAAAGAATGTCGGAGAAAGTGTGGAGTAAGTGGAAAGTTACAAAGAAGAGGAATGCAAGGACAATGATAAACGAAAAGGTAACGGAAAAAAAGAGAAAAAAAATATGAGAAAAAAAGCACAAAGGTGACATAGAATGATTGAAAAGTATTTTTTTTCTTTTAAAGAGTGTAAGAGGCTGAGAAGTACAAGGTAAACAACTAACTTTTTTCCTTGTCATTACTGTCTTTTCTTATGCAGTACGTGTATACCTTCTAGAACAAATTTTACCATTCACGTTTTTGCCTTTAATCAATTAGGCCTATATAGTATGCATGCATCCTCATACAACATAGTTAGAGCCGTAAGGTACATGCATAACACTTTGTGAACAGAATCAAAATCAAAGATGATCGTGTTGGGATTACGTCTGATAAAGTTGTTGTTTTTTTACTCGAAACGTTACGGATATAGAATTCGTAATTCGTGTTACATTTAACAGGAATTATTCTCGTGAAATTAACATAACAAGATCGACGACCTCCGTGTCCTTTCCGCGTTATTTCTCT
>NC_051398.1:42076644-42081644 GCF_015228065.2 Penaeus monodon
TTTTTTATTACAACCCTGTTTGTCAGGGTTGTAATATTCACTACAATAGAAGTCTTTCAGTAGCATTGGTGACGTCACATATCAAAGCTATATTCAAATTGGACTTTTTTTTTAAGTCATTGTCATATTTTTCTATACATGTAGTTCGAAGCCATTGTGAATAACAAAGTTACTTTCCAAATAACTAAGGATTTATGAATTGATGTTGTATGTATACGCTAATGAATGAATGAATAAAATAACATTCAGATTTTGTTTTTCTTATTAAAAAAGGGGGGGGGGGGGCAAATATCGATATATACCAGACCGATTATTGTAGAAAAGAAATAATATCTGATATCCACTGAGAGCAATAGAGACGTTTTAAATAGCTTTTGAAATCATCGCGAATAATATATATCAAGGGGAATCAGAAATATGAAAATCATAATTTGCATGAATTTAAATCGAGATGTTAAGCACTTCTATGTGGTGTAATTCAAATTCTATATTTATCCCTGTACTAAAAAAAGGAAAATAGACAAGGGAAACGCACGCGCGCGCGCACACACACACACACACACACACACACACACACACACACACACACACACACACACACACACACACACACACACACACATATGCGGCCGCCCGCGCCCGCACAGGAAGATAGAGAAACAGAAAGAGAGAGAGAGAGAGAGAGAGAGAGAGAGAGAGAGAGAGAGAGAGAGAGAGAGAGAGAGAGAGAGAGAGAGAGAGAGAGAGAGAGAGAGAAAGAGAGAGAAAGGGAGAGGTGCAAACAAACAGACATTTAAGTATAAAACGATCAACATGCAGTATGTGACAAAACATCTCTTCCACACCCACCCACCTTTCACTCACACTATCCCCTCCTCCTAGTCCCCCTTCACCCACTAATAACCTCCCCCCTCCCCCCTCCTCTTCCTCGCCCTGTGTTACATCCCCCTCCCGGTTCCTCCACCTTAGCGTCACCCCCCCACCCCCTCCTAGCCCCCCCTTCCCCTACCTCCCCCCCCCCCCCCCCCCTCGCCCTGTGTTATATCCCCCTCCCGGTTCCTCCACCTCAGCGTCTCCCCCACCCCCCACCCCCCTCCGTGTGTGTGTCACCCTCGCTCCTTCCTCTCGAGGCTGAATGGCGATGACGTCATCATTTTGGAGTAACATTTTTTTCGAACAATGAAAGACGACCTTTAGCGTATTGTTTGTTTGTTTGTTTGTTTGATTTTTCCATCTTAGTCTTTTCCTCTTCTTCGTTTTTTTTTTCTTTTTGTAAATAAGAAACGTAATGGAATGACTCGTTACGTAAGAACGATAAATGGCTAAATCAGTGGACGAAGAGAGAGTGAATAATGGAAGAAGTGAGGGAGAGATTGAATGACGGAATTGATAAAGAGAGGGGAGAGGAGAGGGCGTGGAGGGGGAGAGGGGAGGGGGAGAGAGGAGGGAGAGAGGAGAGAGGGAAGGGGGAGGAGGGGGAGGGGGAAGGGAAGGCGGTTGGAAGGGGAGGGGGGAGAGGAGAAAGGAGGGAATAGAAGAGAAATAAGTAGAGAGGAAAATAAACGAATGAAATAAATCGAAAAAAAAAGAAAAGCAAATAAGGAAAACAGAAATGACATAATCTGAAGAAGAAGAAAAAAAATGAAAATGAATGAATGAGAAAGAGAAACTTAATGGAAATCCAGCAATGAGTCATCTTCGTGCCACTCTGCTCTTCCTTTGGCTCCCTCCTCCCTCTTCTCCTTCCACCTATTGTTAACCTTTCATTCCCCTCATCCACTTCCGCTCACCCATCCTACTCTTCCAGAAAATCAGCCCACTCTGTGACCGGTCATCCATCCACCTCATTCCAACCATGCTCCACTTTCAACTGAACCGGTTTCAGTCACTCAACTTCGGTCCACCTTTGCCTTAATATATCCTGTGATCAGACATCCACTTCACCCAAAGCCACCTCGACCGACAATTTTCCACTTCACTCCACTCGTCTCAAGACAATTTAATCCACTTAAATCCACCTATGACTTTACCCGTTCTGTGGTCTGACGTCTATTCTACCTAACTTCAACTCGCTCCTCCCCAACCAAATTTAGTCCACTCTGCTCCACCTCATTTCTCAGTTCGACTGAACCTGCCTGAACCCAAGTTACTCCACCTCATTCCACCTATGATTCAATCAACCATTCCACCCAACTCCACTTCACCTCATCATCAACCACCTCGCTCCATCTCAACGTATCACTCTCCACTTCACTCCACATCCGACTCCCACCCATCTCAATCCACCTCACATCCTCTACCCAAGTTACTCCACCCCCACCACCTAAGAACTTCACCCACCCTGTGACCAGTCAGCCAGTCGTCTTTCTCCCTCCCAACCCAACCCCACTCCCCATCCCCCTTCCCTAGTCCACCCCCTCTTCCTCTTCCCCCCCATTCCCCTCTCCATCCCCTCCCACTCCACCCCTCCTGCCCTCCCCCCACCCGCGCCCACCCTCGACTCAATTAGCCCAGGAGTAGGTAGAGAACGTCAACCATTGTCAATTCTTTGCGGGCTATTATCTTTGTGATTTTCCTTTCCCTTTGTCGTCTCATAAAGTCGTGAGGGAGGAGTGAGTGAAGAGTAAGAAGTGAGTGACTGAGAAATGAGGGAGGAGTGAGGGAGTGAGGAGAGAGTGGGGAAAGAGGGAGGAGAGAGTGAAGAGAGAGTGAGGAGTGAAGGAGAAGAGAGTGAGGAGTGAGGGAGGAGAGAGTGGGGATTGAGGGAGGAGAGAATGGGGAATTAGGAATTAGGAATTAGGGATGAGGGATACGTGAAGGATATAGGATGTAGAAATGAAGGGAACAGGAAAAAGGAATGAGTGAGAAATGAGGAATTAGAGTTAATGGGAAGGGGAGAGGAGCAGAGGCGAAGGAATGAGGGAAAAGAGAAAGACAAAGAAAAAGAGAAAGAGAGGAAATAGATCATATCAGATCCTTGAGGGCGTTGGAGCAGTCAAGGAAAGGTAAGAAGATGCAATGGAAATGGAAGATGGAAGAGATAAGGAAAGCAGAAGAGAGAAAGGCGAGAGAGAGAGAGAGGAGAGAGAGAGGAGAGAGAGAGAGAGAGAGAGAGAGAGAGAGAGAGAGAGAGAGAGAGAGAGAGAGGAGAGAGAGAGAGAGGGGAGAGAGAGAGAGAGAGAGAGAGGGGGGGGGAGGAAGAGAGAGAGAGAGAGAGAGAGAGAGAGAGAGAGAGAGAGAGAGAGAGAGAGAGAGAGAGAGAGAGAGAGGGGGGGGGGGGACAGAAAAACAGCAAAGAGCTTAAAAATATATAAAAAGGCAGAGAAAGAAAAGGAAAGCAAAGATCTCAAAAAAAGAGCAACGGAATGAGAAAAGAAGAAATAAATAGAGTAAAACAGAGAAAGAGACTGAAAGAGAGAAAAGGAGAAACAGGGAGAAAGTGAAAAAGAGCGGATCGAGAGTCCCAACCCCCAAAGAGGGATATAGGGAGCAAGAGAGGGTGAAAACGGACGAGAGGAACGGACGAGAGGAACGGACGGGAGGAGAAAAGACTGAGCGAGAAGAGGAACGACCAAAGAGTGAGCGAAAGAGAAACGGACGAAGATCAACTACGGAATGAAAAACGAAAAGGAGGAGGAGAAGGAGAAGAAGGCGAAGGAGGAGAATGAGAAGGAGAAGGAGGAGATTCTTCTTCCTCTTCGTCTGTGAGTCTTTCCTGTGGCACGCCCCATAAAATTTGTTTGTGAATACATCTCCATTCTGAGGCTATTGTGTTACCCTTCACGCCGCGTTCGTCGGGAGAAAAGGAAGGTTTTTGTGAAGTATCGGTGGGGTGACAATGGATTTTAGGAGCAGTGTTTCAGTGTTCCAGTATTGTTCGGGGCTGCTCCGAATAGGGGTCGGGAGAGGCAAGGGGGCTGGGAAGAGGCGAGGAGGGGAAGGAAAGAGGGGGGGAGGGAGGGTGAAAGGAGGGGGGGTGGGTGAAAGGAGGGGGGTGGGTGAAAGGGGGGAAAGAAGGGAGGGTGAAAGGAGGGGGAGGGTGAAAGGATTGGAAGAAGGGAGGGTGAAAGGAGAGGAAGAAGGGAAGGGGGACGAGGGGGTGGATGAAAGGAGGGGGAGTGTGAAAGGAGGGGGGAAGGAGGGAGTGGATGGAAGGAGAGAGAGGAATGAGGAAGAGAGAGGGAGGTGGGGCAGGGTGGAAGAAAGGAGGGAGATGGAGGAAGGAGGAAGGAAGGAGGGAGGAAGGTGAGGGAGGGAGAGGCGGAGGCTGGGAAGAGGCAACGAGGTGAAGGAAAGAGGGGGAGTGAGGAAGGAGGAAAGAAGTGGAGAAAAGTAGAAGGGGCGAAAGAGGGGGGGTAGAGTGATGGAGGGCAGACGGGGAAGGAAAGGAGGAGGGGCAAGGAGGGAGGAAAGTTGAGGGAGATGATAGGGATAGAGGTTGAGGGAGGGAGAGGGAGAAAAGAAGAGGGACGGAGTGGAGAAAAGAGAGGAAGGGGAGGGGGGGGGAGAAGGATACAAGAAGGGGGAAGGAGGGAGAGGGAGAATATGAAGGTAACGGGAAAGGGGGGTTTAAAGGGTAGCGTTAGGGGGGGGACACGAAAGAGAGGTAATTAGATATATACGCACACAAATAGATAGCGAGAGAGAGAGAGAAAAAAGTTAGGAGTGAGAGAGATTGATTGGTAAATAGATACGCAAGAGAGATAATGACAAACGGGCAGTGGGAGAGAAAGAGCAATAGAGAACGAGAGAAAGAGAGAAAGAGAAAAGAGGAGGAAAAGGAAGGGAAAATGGGGGGAAGGGAAAACATGACTGACAATGGATTTGGGGAAGCACAGTGTTCCAATGTTCCAGCATTGTTCCCCTCCTATCCCCTCCTTTCCCCTCACTCTTCCCTCCGCCCTGCCCGACCTCCCCCATCCATCCAACTCCCTCCCTCCCCTCTTCCCTCCTTGCTTCCCCTCCCTCTCCTCTTCCCTCTGCTGCCTCCCCACCCTCCC
>NC_051398.1:42086644-42094144 GCF_015228065.2 Penaeus monodon
AATAATAATAATAATGATAATAATAATAATAATGATAATAATAATACAAAAAATAATAATAATGATAACAACAACAATAATAACAACACTGCTACTACTAGAAGTAGTAGTAGTAGTAGTAGTACTACTACTACTACTACCACTACTAATAATAATAATAACAACAATAATAACAATATAAAAAACAACAACAATAATAATAATAATGACACTAACAACAATAATTATAATAATGATAATACTAAATCCAAAATCATTACAATAATCATGATCATACATACATACATACACACATACATACCTGGCCCAGATATATATATATATATATATATATATATATATATTTATATATATATATATATATATATATATATATATATACATATATATATATATATATATATATATATATATATATATATATATATTATGCCATCAGTAAGCAATATCGTTATGCTCTTGTCTTTTTCTATACTCAATCACTATATCCATTCTTTTTTGGACAAATTCTGTACCGTAAGTTGGATTAATTACATTATTTGATGCATGTAATGGATTTATTAGTTTTGAGTAATGACAAGGTGCAAGAGCTTTTATACATGTTACAGTATTATTTTCCTTAGCTAAAACGTCCCCTACGTACATGGTATTATACACACGGTATCATATCTTAGGTCGAGGCCTTGTCTATAGCATGGTCTCTATGTGTCATTGTTATATATTATTATCATCATCATCTTTATTATATTAGGAACACTGACGGGAACTTTGAATTGCATGATGACTCGATGATAATCCGTACTTTGGTGGATATGAATAGGGCAGAGACCTTTTATTTTCTGCGTGTAAACACCGAATATAATCAAATGACATTTCCATGCTGAAATATGGCAGTGTTTTTTACGTTCGTGCTAGCAGTTGTGTTTTTTATGAGAAAGAAGGAAAAAAAAATCAAAAGATATGATAGCATATATTCATTAGCGAGTTCATTTTACGAATGGAATCCTTTGCGCTAAAATTGTTGCCATTCCTTGTATTTCTAAGGTCGATATTCCATTTTGAGAACAGGAGTCTCAAAATAGCGTTAGCGTTAGCAAGACTCCAGCAGCTCAAAAGTAATGGCATTGGGTAAGAATTACTTTATCGTTATATTTCTCTCCTTAATATGGTATAGTCGTCGATGTTGTGAGAACTTTTACGTACGTGTGTATATCTGTAATCATTTTTTGTGCGTTTATTTTTTGTTTATATATATCTCTGAAAGATAAATTGTCTTTTCACAGTTTTCAGCGGTCACTTGTTTTGCTTTATTTGTAGTCATATGAAATATTAACTTTGCCAATCCTATAACAATATAATGAATACAGTAAAGGTGTTTAGAGGGTTTGTTATTTGCTAAATCAAAGTAAACGACAAAAACAACAACAACAGTGCATTACCTCACTAAATAACCAATAGAAAAAAAAAATCTAATTTAGATTTAGATTCTATATGATAAAGAGGGGAAGCTGTGACAGGAAATGAAGACTGATAAGAAATATCAATATATGGCGTATTAATCTGTGTTTAATCTACTATATTTTCCTACTTTCTGCACTGAGAGAGAGAGAGAGAGAGAGGAGAGAGAGAGAGAGAGAGAAGAGAGAGAGAGAGAGAGAGAGAGAAGGAGAGAGAGAGAGAGAGAGAGAGAGAGAGAGAGAGAGAGAGAGGAGAGAGGAGAGAAGAGAGAGAGAGAGAGAGAGAGAGGGGAGAGAGAGAGAGAGAGAGAGAGAGAGAGAGAGAGAGAGAGAGAGAGGATAATAAAATATATATATATATATATATAATATATATATATATATATAGAGATAGAGAGAGAGAGAGAGAGAGAGAGAGAGAGAGAGAAGAGAGAGAGAGAAGAGAGAGAGAGAGAGAGACAGAGAGAGACAGAGAGACAGAGAGAGAGAAGGATTAGTGGATGTAGACAGTGAGAGTAATGGTCTCAAAATACTTGACATTATTATCGTTGTCGTTACCGCTGTCATTATTATTGTTATCATTATCATTATCACCATCATTATTAATATTATTATTATTACTTTTATTATCATCATCATCATTATAATCATTATCAACATTACTGTTATCATTTTCGTTATCAACATTATTTTATTATCATCATCTTTCATATCATTATTATCATTATCATTATCATCATTATATATATCATTATTTTCATTACCTTCACCATTGCCCTTGCCATTATCATTAGTTGTTGTTGTTGTTGTTATTATTATTATTACTTTTTTATTATCATCAAAATTATTACTATCACTACTATTAGTATGATCATTGTTATCATTATTGTAATTATTGTCATTATCATCATTATTTTTATTATCATTATTATCATTAATATCTTTATTTCATTATTAGTATTATCATCATTATTGTCTATATTATTATAGAAATTATTATTTAATCACTACTGTTACTATCATTATTATCTTTACCATTATCAATGTTATTATAAGTTACTCTTTATTATTATTATCTTAATTTTTGTCATTATCATTATTACTATTATTTACCAACCCCATGGTAATTCCTATCTCCCCTTTTCCCTCTTCCCCCGTTTCACTTCAGCCTTCCCTCTTCCTTTTCCTCCTCCTCTACTTTTCCCTTCCCCGTTCTGCCACTCCAGTTCACTCCCGTCTTCCTTAAGTTCACTCCTTCCCTCCCAATTTAAGCCAATCTACCCCATCCCACTTCCTTCCTTTTCCTTCTTCATTTCCTCACCTCATTCCCTCCCTTATCCCATTTATTTTCTTTCCATTCTTAAAATCTCCCATCTCCTTTGCCCTTTATTTCATTCCCCTCCCTCTCCCATACCCTCTATTCTCCAAGTTTCTTCTTTTTCCCGTTCTACATTCGTTTCTCCTCTGTTTCCCTTCCCCCATCTCTCTTTTCTCTTTCAGACCTCTTCCCCCTCGCTTTCTCCCTCCCCCCCCTTTTCTTCGTTCTCTTCCTTTCCCCTTCCTCTTTTATCTTCCTTCTTAACCTCCCCTTTCGTATAGCCTTGCAAATAATAACTGTGCATAAACTGGTGGTCTAACAAATTCAAAGAGCATACTTACCTCGAATAATAATAATAATAATAATAATAATAATAATAATAATAATAATAATAATAATAATAATAATAATAATAATAATAATAATAATAATATAAATAATAATAACATAATAACAAGAACAACAACAACAACAATAAAATAATAACAATAATAAAATAACAACAAAAACATAAACAATTACAATAATAAAATAATAATAATAATAATAATAATAATAATAATAATAATAATAGTATTATGATTATTATTATTATTAACAATAATAATAATGATAATTTAACGACCACAATGCTACTAATAATAACGATAATTACAATAATCATAATAATGAGTTAGAATGATGTGAGTGTGCGTGTGCGTGTGCGTGTGCGTGTGCGTGTGCGTGTGCGTGTGTGACGACGAGCATAAAATAAATTGTCATTATCATTATCAGTGTTATTACTATCATCGTTATTCCTATCATTATTTATCAACATTATAATAATTATCATCATTATCATCACTGCTATTATCGTTATCACCTTACACTAAAATGAAAGGACTTAAGGACAGCAATTAAATGGAATACGATTTCGGACATAAAGCGTAAGAATATCGCATGGGAAGACCAATGAAATACTACCATTACCATGATTACTAGCACTGCCATTGTCAGTGTGAGCGTTATATAATTTTCAGTGCTATAAAATTACAATCATAAATGTACTCATAAACACTATAATAATTATCTTTATTATTGTTATCATTACTTTTATCATTATCATCCTCATTATCTTTCTTACTATTCTTAATATCATTCTCATGAATAATTACTATTATTATTATTATTATAGTTATCATCATCATCATCATCATTATCATTATTATTATCATTATCATCATATTACCATTATTATGATTTTTTAATCATTATTATCAACTTTAATATCATATTCTCATAATTTTTATCATTATCATCATCATTATTATTAAAATTATATATTATAACAATTATAATTATCATTATCATAATCGTAATCATTGCTATTATCATTATCATTATTTTATCATTATTTTTATTATCTTTATCACTATTATTGTCATCATCATCATTATCATTACTTTTATCATTATTATTATCACTATTATTATTATTAAGAATAGCATTATCATTACCATTATCATAATCAATATCAATATTTTATCATAAATTATCTCATTATTATCAGTATTATTATTATTATTATTATTATAATCATTATAGGTGTAATTTTTATTATCATCATTATCATTATTGCCATTTATCGTTATGATAATGATAATAATAACAATAACAATAATAATAATGACAATAGATAAAAAATAATAACAATAACAATAACAAGAGAAAAAATAACAAAAATAGAAATAATAATAATAATGACAACAAAACTAACAACAATAAAAAAAAATTATGATAATAATAATAATGATAATGACAATGATAATGATAATTATAATGATAATAACAATAATAATGATATTCATAATAACAATGATAGTACTAATATTATTATAATGAATACTAATGATGGTGATAATTATGAGACAATCAAATCTCAGTAAATAAAGCATATTGCACATATGGCATGCAAAGTTGTGTTTGTGTGAATATTACTGGGGAAGGGAGTCTATATCTTAAAAGGATTCGTGACTTTAAAAAGGTTAAGAACCACTGATAGTGTATTATGAAATAGATTAATTATGTATATACATCACCTTAACCCGACTTTCAAGTAACTTACGTGAGACAAACGCCTTCTCATGGACCTCTCGTTTTGAAATTTACATCTCATGCAACATCCGAGCAATTCATGCAATAAACCTGCATATTACCGATCACATCACACGTCTTAATCGCATGATTCTGTATGGACACGTGTCTAAAGGTGATCTTATTCATATTTCTGTCAGTCATTGTTATTGGTAAGTTAACAAGGCTTGCCTTCCTTTGCAAATGCATGGTTTGTTGCAAAGGGCACGTCTTCTATTGCTATCGCATCTACTGCTTTTTGTTGTTGTTGCAGAACATATTCAGTAATTTGTGTAATATCACTAGTCACCTTAAATATAAATATAAATATGAATAAATGAATACATATATACACGCTTACACACACACACACACACACACACACACACACTCACACACACACACACACACACACACACACACACACACACACACTTAAACATGTCTCCTTGATCTTTGTATCTACTAATTTCATTCAGTTTGACAGTCATTTATCTCTATATCTATTTTTCACCAATCATCGTTTTGGGGGAAAATACTAATCTGTCATCTCCTTTATTCATTTACAGAACACGATCAATGAACATCCATTAACAAACTTCCCTTCGTCGAGAACACGCAGCAGATATGGCTGCGTTGCTCCATTAAGACGCCCTAAGGTCAAGCAAGGCCTGCGGCAGCCACATGGTAAATGCTGATTAGCTGTAGCATTGTTTTGGCGTCCTTGATGGTGAGCGACCTTCGAGCAGGACCCTAATGACTCTGACGGGCGGGCGAGGATGGACGCACGACGGAAGGGCTGATGTAGAGTAATGTGGAGGCGTGTATACTGTGTGTGTGTGTGTGTGTGTGTGTTTGTGTTTGTGTTTGTGTTTGTGTTTGTGTTTGTTTTTGTGTTTGTGTTTGTGTTTGTGTGTGTGTGTGTGTGTGTGTGTGTGTGTGTGTGTGTGTGTGTGTGTGGGTGTGTGTGTGTGTGTGTGTGTGTGTGTGGGTGTGTGGGTGTGGGTGTGTTTGTGTGTGTGTGTGTGGATGTCTGTTCGTTTGTTTCTGATTATTGTACTTTTTCTTATAGTTTCTGTTGGAAATAGCATAACCAATTCGGGAGCTCCATGTAAATAGACAAACCTTTGATTTCACTGCCATTGAAGACTCGCGTAACTGTATTACATAATGTATTACGATCATTGGCAGGTTTATCGCGCATGGCGATCTGTGATATAACGAAATGAGACCTATCTCTCTTTCTCTTTCTTCTTCTCCTTCTCTTCTTTTCTCTTTTCTTTCTCTCTCTCTCTCTCTTCCCTTATAACTTCACTCCCTCACTTACTCGTTCTCTCCCTCATCCCTTCGCCCTAATTTCACTTCCCCATCCCCCATCTCCTATCCCCTAACCCCATCCCTCTATCCATCTCTAACCCCTCCCCCCTCCCCTCTCTCTCTCTCCCTGTCACCGTTTCTCTCCCCATAGATTTATTAATCCCACCGATCTGGCCGTGTTTCCTTTTCATTACTATAGACAAGATAACACACCAGCTGATATGTGTCCTCTGGGCCACACATCCGCCCGCTTCAGTCCCTCATTCGCTATTAATTCCATTTTTGAAATTCTTGGGTGGAGACAAGGCAGGGTTTTAGGGTACGAGAGAGAGGGGGGAGGGAGGTGAGGGGGAGGGAGGGAGGGAGAGGGAGAGAGAGAGAGGGAGAGAGAGAGAGAGAGAGAGAGAGAGAGAGAGAGAGAGAGAGGGGGGGGTAGGGGGGAAGGAGAGAGGAGAGAAGAGAAAAGAAGAAAGGGAAAGAAAAGAAAAGAGAAGAGAAGAGAGAGGAAGAGGAGGAAGGAGGGGGAGGGAAGAGAGGAAGAGAGATAGATAGATTGAGAGTGGACGAAAGAAAGAAAGAATGAGAGAGGGAAGGAGAGGGATAGAAGGAGGAAGAATGGGGAGGGGGAAGGGAGAAGGAGAGAAGCTGTCCGTGTGCCAAGAATGAAAGAAATCCGAATAACTTCCACTTCTTCATAGGAAAAAGAAAGGAAGAGAGAGAGAGAGAGAGAGAGGAGAGAGAGAGAGAGAGAGAGAGAGAGAGAGAGAGAGAGAGAGAGAGAGAGAGAGAGAGAGAAAACTGGACAAGTTAGAGAATATTTAAGAAGAGACTGGGAAGAAGGATAAAGAAGGAACAGCAGAATGAACCACAAAGAGAAAAAGGGAAAGAAAATAGAGCGAGCGAGGCGATAAAAAAAAAAAAAAGGAGGAGGCAAAGCAACATGGAAGAGAATCAAAGAGAAAGAGAATCAAAGAGGGGAAAAAGCAGGAAAGAGCAGGAAGAGAAAGAGGAGCACAAGGAAGAAGAAGAAGAAGACTAGGAGGAGGAGGGTGTAGAAGGTTCTTTCAATGAGGCATTCAGAGCGTCTCAAAACGATGATATAAAATCGATACAGCCCATGCAGTGGTGGCTGCAGACAGTGGTCGCTCCTCTAAAGACCCGGCCAGGGCTTTGAGGAGTAACTAGGCGTGGTGCGGGAAGAATAGACCGGCCCGGGCTCAATGGCTGGGAGGAAGCACCGGCCCGTCCCCTGAATGGTGAACCTACCAGGGCTCCGCGGCCACAAAAAGACCCAGA
>NC_051398.1:42121644-42124144 GCF_015228065.2 Penaeus monodon
GACTATTATCATAAGCTTATCATAAGGATATTATCCAAAGGTTGTTTTCCTTTTTGGATATATCCATGCATCTATAAGAGAGCGCAAGAAGCGTTCATTTACTGTTATCCTGTACTTGTTCATGATTCTTATGTAGAGTATGAATTTAAAATATACAAATACATACCAAGCAGAGAGAGAGAGAGAGAGAGAGAGAGAGAGAGAGAGAGAGAGAGAGAGAGAGAGAGAGAGAGAGAGAGAGAGAGAGAGAGAGAGAGAGAGAGAGAGAGAGAGAGAGAGAGAGAGAGAGAGAGAGAGAGAGAGAGAGAGAAAGAGAGAGAGAGAGAGAGAGAGAGAGAGGGGGGATGGAGAGAACCTTATTAGCACTACGGTGTAATAAACAGTATATTACAAGAGACATATGCGAATTGTTAAGTCTTAAATTACACTCGCTTTACCTTGCTAGTTAACACTGTACGTGTTATCACGCAAAACAAACAACATTACGCAAACAACCGAATAAATAACAGACTTCGAGTAAAACATTTGCAACGAGCAAACGAACAAATACGGGGAAAAATGAACACGTGAAATGAACAAGCAAAGACACTTCAGCTTTAAAAAGGAAATGACAATAAATAAATAAAAGACACATCAGTGGCGGTGGTTTTTAATATTCTCTTGTCGCTAGTTTGAAAAAACAAACAAAAAAAAAAACAGTTTTTTCCTTTCTTCTCAAAGAGAGAGAAAAAAGAGAAAATGGGGAGGGGAGAGGAAGGGAGAGAGAAATGAAAGGGGGGAAAGATAGGTAATAGACAGATAGATAGATAGATAAATTGATAGAGAGAGAGAGAGGGAGAGAGAGAGAGAGAGAGAGAGAGAGAGAGAGAGAGAGAGAGAGAGAGAGAGAGAGAGACAGACAGAGAGAGAGGGAGGGAGAGTGAGAGAGAGAGAAGAGGGGGGGGGGGGGGAGTGAGGGCAATGAAAAGAGAGACGAGGGTAGATTAAGACTGAAGAGAGAGATATAAAAGAGAAGATAAATAGATGAATAATTGACAGCATGTGAGTTGTTAGAAAGAAAAGGAATGGGAAGTTAAACCAAGATGAAGGGAGAAGTTCAGAGAAAAAGAAAATCCAGGGAGAATAAAGACAATTAAAATAAATCAGGGAAATGCAAACAGGAAAAGAAAAGGAAAGTAAATCAACGAATAAGAAAAATGAGAGATAGAAATATAAGATAAAGAAGAAAAAAAACATAATAATGATAACTTTCCTTGGCATCATCCGCTGTCGAAGATTTCATAGACGAAATTAAAAAAAAATAATAAATAAATAAAAAATAAATAAAAAATACACATCACACAAAGAAAATTCGAGTTATCTATATCATGCACCTCGTCGCAAATCTCCTTATGTTTCATATAACAATCCCTCAGCACAATAGACCAAAGAACAAATGAATATCGCATAAACAACATCCCAAGTCATCTAAACCGCCTTGTTTCCCTTGTTGAGAATCTCCTTACGAAATATTCTCATTTCCACCAACCTCACTACCCGATCCCCTATCCCTCATTACCCCCCACCCCCACCCTTTGAAGCATCTATTATCACACCCCTATCCCCGTGCTCCTTCGCTCCCTGTACTCCCTTCTCTCTATACCTCTCCCCCACACTTCACTTCCGCCCACCCTCTCTCCCTCTCCCTCTCTCTCTCCCGCCCGCCCGCTCCCCTCCCCGCGCCCACGGTGTTGAAGCTGAAGTGAGCAGTCAACACTTGGGGCGGTCTTGGGGGAGGGGGAGGGGGAGCGGGTAGGGAAGGTGAGGTGGAGGGCAGGATGTGGAAGGAGTGGAGGGGTAGGGAGGGCAGTGGAGGTGGGGGGAGGGAGAAAAAGAGAGACAGGGGGGAATGGATAGATACACAGATATATATATAGATAGATAGATAGATAGATAGATAGATAGACAGAGGAACGGAGGAAGTAAGAGAGAGAGAGAGAGAGAGAGAGAGAGAGAGAGAGAGAGAGAGAGAGAGAGAGAGAGAGAGAGAGAGAGAGAGAGAGAGAGAGAGAGAGAGAGCGGAGGTAGGCAAAGAGGGACTCAGATGGTTTCCACTCTCCTATGAATTATTCTACGTCAATAATAAAAGAGTTCATTTGTGGAGCAGAGAATACCATCGGGACAATCACTGCTCACAATGGCGGCGCGTTCCCTCTTTCAGGCGCTGTGAAAGGGTCCCTGCGTGACCGCGCGCTCGGGGAACCCCATCTCTCCTTCAGCCTCTCTTCGAAGTTCTACGTTCGGGAGAGGAAGCTTTTCGCGTCGCTTTCCGCTGCTGGGGGGCGTCCTGGCTCGTCGTGCGTGGGCGAGGGTCATGGGCGGGCCTCGAGGGCGGCTGTGGTGGGTGAACATCGCCCAGGGACGTTACCGAGGAGGTTCCAGAAGGTCGTCTCCCTCACGAGGACTTGTGGTTCGTGACTGCTCAGCTGCTCGTAAAATTCCCCCGCGGCGAGTCCCGGCA
>NC_051398.1:42134144-42144144 GCF_015228065.2 Penaeus monodon
CAATTTTAGGCTGTGACATTATTATGATAAGTACTATATCAGTTAAACGAAAATAACACACAGTCCTATACCTACTCATCTGCCCCGCCGGTATACAGCTTGGGTGTTGAAAGGCATTGCTACATTTGACATGCGGTCATGTGATACTACATTCCAAATTTAGGATACAACACAAGTATATCTTCTAAGACATCAGATGATATGAAATAGTTAAATAGTTCTTTGTACCTCATGCTAGGTAATCTGAAAGGATGTAACACGTGGCTCTCTGAGATATAATGTACAAGTGTTTGCTTATATTCATTACACACTTTACAGTTTCTTCGACATTACAAACTGTACTGACCTGTCAATACAATCTATATCCAAGCCTTATTCTTACGGTCACAATATCATGGCCTCGTTCTTTTGCATGATACATGTTTATCCTGATGTTATTTGCAATATTTCATGCACCTTTGTCTAGAGTGTTCAGAGCCTGGAGAGCATTCTTGTGAATCGCAGAAAATTACCCCTTGGCCTTTATTCAATTGAAATTCAGTGACCATGAGTATTTCTACCTATTCAGTTTGCATAGTGCTAGCCCAGTCATAAACCTTCCTACAATCTTGGCGCTGCAAAATGTTGTTTTTGTATACAAGAAAATCGCATCCTGCTCTGATCCCAGACTGCAAGGATCCGTCAGTGTAGCACTCATATGCATTGGACAGAGATTCAAGACGCTCATTTATAATTGCAAGTAAATACTGCTTAAGTGTAGCTGAGGGAACGTCTTTTTTGTAGGCAGTCGTATAATATACATTTAGATCCGACATCTTCCATGGTGGAACAGAACGTCCATGTAGGGTTTTAGTTATGGGTTTATGTTATATGTAACTTGTACCCATGAATTTCAATATGAATACGTGTTGTCATTCAAAGTTAGCTCCTCTATTCTGTGTTTTAGTTGTCTTTGGAATGTGTACGATAGAGGGGTTCTCTAAGTGATTTGACACTAAATGTGGTGTTTATGTATAATATTCTTCCGTAAACAGAAGGTAAATTAAGTTCTGTTCTCATATTTACAATCCTTGTTGTTCTAGCGGCACCAAGAATGATCCTCATGGCCTCATTTTGTATAATTTCTAAACTAGTCAACTCAGATTCCGTGAACATACTAGGTGCAATTGCATGATAATATTATGTGTGACAAGCAAGAGTCTCGCAATACTGACATGGATACCGTGGTCTTTGCCAACAAGTGTCCAAAGTGGCTTCAACCGCTCCAACAGCCTCAGGTTCCTGATAAACTCTGGTTTAAGTGCCTGGGTTAAATGCCTTGTTTTTTCAGTCGAGATTATCAAGCCACACTCAGTAGCCCTTGCTGAAAGTATATATAGAATCTCTTGCAATCTCTCCTCAGATGAGGATTAAATGCAAATATCATTGACATGCAAATAATCAAGTCATTGCCCTCAAGTGATAAATCGCCTAGCAATCTATGCATTAGGACATTAAATAGCATGGAACTAAGTACACCTCCCTGAAGTGTGCCGAGTTCAAATACTTTTGTATGGTAACTCTTAATGCCCCTGAAGTGAACCTGAGCCGATCGATTCGATAGATACATTTGGATTCATGTTAACAGTTTTTTTCTGAATACCAAAGCTACCTAGTTGCTCAAGGATAATTCCTCTGCAATAGCAAAGGCAGATTTGCGGTTTGCGTGTCCGGGTTTGAGTTTGTTAAGTATTCTGCAAAACAGTACTAGCTGCTATGTCCTGGGAAAAATCCATATAGTCTGGCGGATAACAGTATTTATGCGATACATAAGTCTGTTCAGAATTATTCTCTCAAGTACTTTGCAAACAAGAGTTCAAAGAAATGGGCCTGTATTTGTCAGTATTGGGTTTAGGTATAGGAATGATTAAGCTTTTAGTCCAGGGGCTTGGGAGGATTCCTTGTTATAGGCTAAGTTTATAAAAGTGGGTTGCCTGGTACCTGAGCAATGAGGCGAAGGACGCTATAAATAATCCTATCCTCGCCAGGGGCACTTGCTTCCCTTTCAATTCCCGCTCGGTTATTTCGGCAAAGTCAGAGGGATCAATAGCAGCACAGGCTACAGCTTTATTACAATTTCTATCTATTTTCGACTTGCTGAGATAATCTTTTATCCCTTGTGGAAGGGAGTTCAATTGAGAATTCCCGACCCACTGCTCTAACAGCACATTAGCAACAGGGCTGTGAAACCGCGGTTTTGTGAGAGTTTTACCTGTCAGATTACGTCAGCTACAGGTTTGTCTTCTGATACTTTGCAAGAATTGTTCCCAGCATTTACTACGAATCAGATTTTTTTAATTTTCTGAATTCTTTGTTGGCTTTAAGAAATTGCATATTACTGACGTCATGTTATCTTTAGAACAATTGGCAAGCTCCTGAACCCGTTATATTCCTTGGCCAGAATTGGGTCATTGATCCACCTCGGTGCATGGGAGGCCTGGGGCCTCTTTTTCTTCGAGAGTTTTCTTGAACAGACCCATGTGTTATAGTAGTCAGTGACAACTTTCATTAGATCCTGAGAGAAATTTACAACATGCAATGAAGTGATGCCCGGTGGAATAATTATTCTGAGCCTGAATCGCTGTCTACAATATAGACTGTTCGTATTGAAAAGTGGTCAATAATTCTCATACCAGAGAAGTACAAACATTACCATGAGCTTAATTTTTGCCAAATACGTAATCTAACCTGCCACACCCCAAATGAGTCTCTGCTTCTGTGTCATATACTGTCAGTGATCTACTATTGATGAAATGATTGAATTCTTCCCCATTACTATTACGTTTGTTGTCTCCAAAATGTGGATGCCTTGCATTGAAGTCGCCTATGCATAACGTCCCTTGGTTGTGGAAACTGAGGAGAGATCTGGCCAGAAATTTAGAGTATCTGGCATATATACATTATACGGTGAAAAAAATACCCAGAGACAGTGTGATTTTTCTAAATGATGAAATTGAACATCAGTGTTCTCGGATTTTTTAATTATGTGGAAGTGTTACCTTCACATATGTCAACAATCCAGTCGTGGCTGTATTCAATGTATGAAAAATATCCCTTAATTTCAGGTGATATTTTCATCTTAGCAGCAGCAGCAAACCGTTCTTGCACGCAAATAACATCAATATTATATTTACGGATATAATGCTCTAAATTACTCAGCCTAAGCTCAATACTACGCACATTGAATGATATGAATTTGATTGTGCGTTTCTCGATATGTGAATAGTGCTTTATTAGGCAATCTGTATTTCATGCTGTTATATTCTCTAATATCACAAATTATAGATTCACATAAGAATCATATAACTATGATTATGGATTATGGTATTCGTAAACTTTAAAGTAGTAACTTTAACGATTTCCAACATTTGGTCTTAGCTTTGTTCCACTTCTAAACACAGTCCCTGTAGTTGCTGTGCCAGATGCACCTGGGGGGCCGGTTGCGTAACTGGATTCTGTGTCACAGGGGTAAATGAATCTCGGCAAATATACCCGTAGACTTATTTCATCTGATTTCTAATTATAATAATGACTTCTAAGCAAACATCCTTATCATAACAACAGTGATAATAATAATCATGATAATGACGAGGATAATTTCACTAATAGTAAAGAGATGGTAAAAGTAGTAATAACAAGATATGAGCATGGAACTAATAATAATCATTATTATAATGATAAGAAAGAAAATTTATACTACATCGAGATTATTTCTATCATTATCTTGACTAATTTTGTCAGCATTATTGATTATTATCATTATCCATTGTTAGCATTGTTATCGTCATTATCAGCATCATTTTAATTACTATTATCACATCATCATCATTATTATTATTATTACCACTACCATTACTACTTTTATCTTTATTATTGATATTGCTACTACAACAACTATTAATTTATATTTTCTGTTACTACCATTATTTATATTATTACTGCTATTACCATTATTACTACTGTTACCATTATTACTATATCATTACTATATTAATTATGATTATGAATATCATTACCATTACTACTACTACTATTATTATTATTACTATTACTATTGTTGTCATTATCATTATCATTAGATATTATTATAATTATTACTATCATTATTACCATTACCATTATAATTTTCATTGTTATTGTCATTATCATAATTATTATCATTGTCACTATCATTATCATTACCATTATCATTATTAATATCATTACTAATATCATTATCATTACTATAATCTTCATTATTATTATCGTTATCATTATTATTACTACCATAATTATCATTATTATTATGGCTGTAATTTTGATAATGATAACAATGATGATGATAATATAAATGATAGTAATAATAATAATGATCATGGTAATGATGACGATGATGATAATAATGATAAAGATAATGATAAAAATAATGGCAATAATAACAATAATAATGATGGTAAATAATGATACTATTAATAAGTATCGTTATAATTTCAATCATCGTTATAATTACTATTACTATTAATATGATTTCCATCATCATTATAATCATTATGATCATAACAAGCATCACTATCATTTCATTATCATCATAATTATCAAAATTATCATATTTAGAATATCCTTCCTCATTATGATTATCATCATTATCATTATAATCCCTATAATAATCTTAATCGCGACAATCATAACTATCATTATCAGCATTATAATTACAATTACTATCTTCGCTATCACTGTTACCTTTACCATTATAATCATAATAAAAATTGCCATCATTATCATTGTTAGCATTATCATCCTATCAGTATCAATACTCATACTATCACCATTATTGATATTATCAATACTAGTGCTGCTATCATTACTGAAGTTACTATCATTACTATCACTACTATCAACATCATCATCACTACTATTACAACTATTACTATTATTCATACCACTTCTATTATCACCACATTGCTACCATTACTTTTATTATCACCATTACTATTATTAGTATCGTTACTATCATAACTCTCATAATCCTCTTTACATTCACAACTTTCATTACTGTCACTATCATTATTATCTTTATTATCATTATTATTTTCAGTATAGCTACCACTATTATAAATCATTATTATCGTTACATTTACTAGTTTTGAATTTCTTATTAATATACTATCAGCATACTATTATTAGCATTATTATTGGTGTTGGTTATTTTATTATTATTATGGTCATTATATCATGATTTTCATTATCAATATTATTACTATTGCTATCATCAATATCATTATTATTAGAATCATTATTATTATTATCATTTTTTGATAATTATCATTAGTATCAATATAGTTATGGTTTTATTAACCATTATTATCAACATTATTATAATCACTATTAATATTACCATTATCATTCCCATCATCATTACCTTTATTATCAGTATTGTTATCCTTATCGCCATTATTACTACTGTCGTTGGTTATCATCATCATTTTCATAATCATTATAATCCTTATAATCATCACAGTCATACTTATCCTTATCATAATCATTACAATTAGTGTAATCATCACTAACTTCACTCTCATTACTGCCATTAACATTACAATCATAACCATGATTGCCATCATTATTACTATTATCCCTACCATCATTATTAATACTAATATAGCTACTATCATCACTGTAATTACTATCATTACTATCAATATTATCATTACTATCACTAAAATTATTAATATTACTATCATTACTGTCATTGTTATCGTTACTATCATTACTATCATTGCTATATCATTACCATTAACATTACTAGTATCGTTACTATAACTTTCATAATCATTATTTCACTTATTTCATTACTATCGCTATCAATATTATTGTTATCATTATCATTATTTTCAGTACTGATATCATTATTATATTTACCATTATCATGGTTATCATTACCAGTATTGCTCTTATTATCATGATCATCACTGTTATCATTAGCATAATGATCAGCATACCATCATTAGCATTATTGTTATTGCTTTTACCATTATTATTATTACTACAATTGTTATCATTATTTTCAGTGTCATTGTTATTACTATCATTTTCACGGTTATTATTATTATCATCATTTTCATTAGTATTATCGTTATTACTGTTGCTATTCTTGTAATCATTAATAGCATTATCATTATCATAATCATTATCATGACTATCCATATCATTATCATTATATTTTTTATCTTATTATTAGTTATTGTTATGATCATTATTACTATTATCATCAAGATTATCATTATCATCAATATTATCAAGATTATCATTATCATTATTACTATTACCATTGTTAATATTGCTTATTATCATTCAAGACATCGTTATCATAATCAATGTCTTCATTATCTTCATTCGTATTATCATTATCATCATTATCATTACTACTATTACTATTACCACTACTACTTCATCTAATACTAGAACTATCATTACTATTATCTTTATCACTATCATAATCATCATTAATATGTTTATTGTTGCTGACCTTAGCATATATATTGTCACTTAGTAGTAGTAGTAGTTTTTATTGTCATTGTTGTAGTATTATATTGTCCAGAGAGTGTGCGTGCGTGCGTGTGTGTGTGCGCGTGCATGCGTGCGTGTGCGTGTGTGTGTGTGTGTGTGTGTGTGTGTGTGTGTGTGTGTGTGTGTGTGTGTGTGTGTGTGTGTGTGTGTGTGTGTGTGTGTGTGTGTGTGTGTGTGCGTGCGTGCGTGCGTGCGTGCGTGCGTGCGTGCGTGCGTTTGCGTGCGTGCGTGCGTGTGTGTGTGTGTGTGTGTGTGCGTTTCCTATCCTTCACCATCCTTTTACTAATACTGATCTGCATGTATTGATATTCCTCGCAAAAGTCATCCATAACAAACCAAGAATCTATAATTCTCATCATTCATAAGGAAAGAAAACGAATGAAAGAGAAGAAAAAGAACGAAAAAAGTCATGAATACGAAGAGTGAAAAAAATCGAAGACGGAAAAGCGAAAGGAAGAAGTATAGACGAAGAAGCGCGAGGAAGCAGGCGAAAGAAGAGGTGGGAATAAGCGGCTAAGAAAGGAAGACAAAAATATAAATAAAGAAAGACAATAAAAAGTTTTCCGTGATCACTAGAATGATAAAGACAAGATTACTGCTGTCATCAATTGTTGCAAAAGTGTTGGCAGTGTCAACATCGATAGTTGCAGGTCATCTGAGTAGGAAACAGAAACAACAAAGATAGTGTCGCCATAACACAAGTGTCCCCTACTTGCACCCTCCCAATAGTGGTGGTGGCACCATCTCGAGCCGTGGTGTCAACATGGTGGTAGCAGCATCGTGGTGGTGGCAGCATGATGGTGGTGGTGGTGGCAGCGTCGGGCTCGGCTGCGCCACAAAAGGTGATTGGCAGCGGGACGGAGGCATTGTGAGGTTCACAATGGCTGCGAGGTGGGCGAGTGCTGGCCGCCAGGCAACCCTCCTCCCTCCCCCCTCCCCCTCCCCCATGACCCTCCTCCTCCTCCTCTTCCTCCTCTCCTCGCCTCTTCTCCCCTCTCCCCTCTACACTCCCTTCACTCTCCCCTCACCCCCTTTTCCCCAAACCTTCCCTCTCTCTCACTCCCACTCCTTTTTTTCTCTCTCTTTGTCTATCTGTCTGTCTATCTCACTCACTCTTACTCTCTCTCTCTCTCCTCTCTCCTCTCTCTCTCTCTCTCTCTCTCTCTCTCTCTCTCTCTCTCTCTTTCATCTTTCTCCCTCTCTCTATCTTTTTCCCCCTCTGTCTCGTCCTTTTTCCCTTCCTCCCTCTCTTCTCCAACATTCCCTCTTATTTCCCCAATCCTAACAGTCACTATCGTATCTTCCCCATCATCTCCCCACACCTCTCTCCTTTCCTCTCTCTTCTCTCCCCCTTTGTCTTCCAAAAAAGTCCCCCCAAATCGCGAATTTTTCTCCCCTTCTCTCCTCTTTCACCCCGCCTATTCTCCCCCAAATATATGCCATCTCCCCGGTCGTCTCCCCGCCCAAGCTCTCATCCCTTCCTTGCCTCACATCATTCTATTCTCCTCTCTGCCTAATCTGTCATTTCCTCCCACACTTTCCCCTATCCTTTACTGTTCCTTTGGCTGCGTTCATCCTTCTTATTCCGTAATACCGCAACCTGCATCACGTTTTCTGTTCATGACATTGTGTGCAAATATACACATGCATGATCATGCATATACTGCACACAAACAGGCATAATATGTATACAAATGTATGTTAGTTTATTTACACAAACGGGCATACATACATGCACAAATAGACAAGCACATACATAAAAAACAGACATGCATAAACATACGCATATCAACTAGGGTAATATACACAGAGAGAAAAATACGTACACCCACACAGGAGTACAGCAAAACAAGCTAAATATACACACACATACTCCTAAATATACTTGTCATGAACGAAAACAGATACACTATCACACACAGATACAGGCATATACAAATAAAAAACACAGGCACAAAGAGATAGAATGATAAAGAGAGGAAGAGAAAGAAAACATTTGGTAGATAGAGAGATGATGGAAGTTATAATGGAATATACAGATATATATATCAGAATTCACATGTCTTTAGAACGTGATGTAACAAGTCTCCAATCTATTATATCTATATATGAAGTCTAATTCATGGTAAGCATTATTTTTACACATTACCAACTATAGACATGGAAATGAATAAAAGCGAAATATATAGAACTAATATGGCAGTCATACAACTAAGGATATCATTTAGCCTTACTTTTTTTTCTTTTTTTTAAGGAAGCTAAGATTTAAGACGTTTTGTAGTTTCTTTAAATAGTAAAATTTCCACAATAATGATGCAAATAATATTCTTCAAACGCTGTTGTTACCACTACAATTATCATTATTAATGCTACTACTATTACAACTGCTATCACCACCAAGACAACTACTACGATTATTTTTCTATATTTCAAGTACTGGTAATGAAAACCATGAGTCTTAAAATTATAACAATGAGCACTACAATAATATATCTGAAAATGATGATAGTGATAATAGCAACACTGGCAGTCATCATTATCATACTAGTGATAATAATAACAACAATAATGATAATGATAATTATGATGGTAATTATAATAACGCTTAAATAATTATAGCGCTGACAGCAATAATAATAGTAGTTCCAGTGTTATTAGCAATGACAATGATAATAATAATAATAAGAAGAAACATTAATAATAGTAACAATAATAGCAATAATAAAAATCATATCAATGATAATGATAGTAATTATTACTAACATCAACATTAGCATCATTTTATTATTATCATTTTTATTCTTATTAATAGCATTATCCTTATCATTACAAGTATCATATTCATTATTATTATCATTATCATTATTATCATTAACATTTCTATTACTTTTTATCATCATCACTATTATCATTATCACTCTCATTATTATCATCATTATTGTTATTGATATTATCACTACTTTTATTATTACCATTATCATTATTGTTGATGTCATTATCATTACCATACCTATCATTATCATTCTTATATTGTTATATTGTATTGTTATCATTATCATTATCGTTATCATCATCTTCATTATTATCATCATCATAATAATTATTATTATCATCATTTTTAATATTATCATTATTATTATTATTATTATTATTATTATTATTATTATTATTATAATTATTATTATCATTATTATTATTATACTCATTATTATCATCACAATTATTACTATCATTCCTAATAATATTAGTAGCAGTAGTAGTAGTAGTAGTAGTAGTAGTATCTTTATTATCATTATTATCATATTATTATCACTATCGTTACCATTATTGATATTATCATTATAATTATTGTTATTGCTATCATTATCATTATTATCATCATCATTATTACTTTTATCATTATCATTATCAGTAT